>NC_037683.1:103726415-104026415 GCF_003255815.1 Theropithecus gelada | reverse complement strand
TTGGTGCAAAAGTAATTGTGGTTTTTGCGTTGTAGTAGTTTGCCATTTGATACTGGATTACATTGTTAAATAAATGTGGTTACATTATACATCATTTTAGCGTGCATTTCTCGCTTTTTTTTTTTTTGCTAATGACTTATTCTTTGCTGTTTATTTTGTGTTTATTTTAGACTATGGAAATGATGTTAGACAAAAAGCAAATTCGAGTGATTTTCTTATTTGAGTTCAAAATGGGTCATAAAGCAGCAGAGACAACTCACAACATCAGCAACACATTTGGCTCAGGAGCTACTAATGAATGTACAGTGCAGTCGTGGTTCAAAAAGTTTTGCAAAGGAGATGAGAGTCTTGAAGATGAGGAGCATAGTGGCCAGTCAGTGGACGTTGACTATGGCCAATTGAGAGCAACCATCAAAGCTGATCCTCCTACAGCTACATGAGAAGTTGCCGAAGAACTCAACATCAACCATCCTACCGTTGTTCAGCATTAGCAGCAAATTGGAAGCGACAAAGCTCGATAAGCGAAAATTTTAAAAAAATCATTGTTTTAAAGTGTTGTCTCCTCTTATTCTATGCAACAATGAACCATTTTTTGATTGGATTGTGACATGCAATGAAAAATGGATTTTACACAATGACCAGCAATGACCAGCTCTGTGGTTGGACCAAGAAGAAGTTCCAAAGCACTTCCCAAAGCCAAACTTGTACCCAAAAAAGGTCATGGTCACGGTTTGGTGGTAGGCTGCCAGTCTGATCCACTCCAGCTTTCTGAATCCTGGTTAAGCCATTAAATCTGGGAAGTCTGCTCAGCAAGTTGATGAGATGCACCAAAAACTGTAACATCTGCAGCTGGCATTGGTCAACAGAAAGAGCCCAATTCTCCATGGCAATGCCTGACCACACATTGCACAATCAACCCTTCAAAAGTTGAACAAATTGGGCTACAAAGTTTTGCTTCATCTGCCATATTTACCTGACCTCTTACCAACTGAACTACCACTTCTTCAAGCATCTTAACAACTTTTTTGCAGGGAAAATGCTTCCACAACTGGCAGGATGCAGAAAATGCTTTCCAAGAGTTCTTTGAATCCCAAAGCACAGATTTGTATGCTACAGGAATGAACAAACTTATTTCTCATTGGCAAAAATGTGTTGATTGTAATGGGTCCTCTTCTGATTAATAAAGATTTGTTTGAGCCTAGTTATAACGCTTTAAAATTCATGGTCCAAAACTGCAATTACTTTTCCACTAACCTGACAAAAACCTGGCTCTGGGCATTTTGTTCTCACTGCAAAGGGCAGGCCCAGACCTCTTCACTGCTGCTTCTTGGGCTGGTGTCTGTGTCGCAGGCTCCAGAACTCACTGGTCTCTTGCACTGTATAAGCACTTACTCCTGGGAAAGCTCATCCAGGACCATGGCTTCTGTTCCCTCTGCAGCTAATGGCTTCCGAGTGCAGGCCTCAAACTCATATCCTCCGGCCACCCTCAGCTCCACTCGGATAACTGGAAAGCATCAGAAACCATGCAAGTCCCAAGCAGATTCAGCATTCGTGGTCTGCACCCTGCCCTCCCAGTCCGGGAATGGCATCATCCTTCGCAAAGTTGCTTGCCCCCAAAATAGAAATGGCTCCTGATTCTCCTCTGCCTTGGAAACAGTTCCAGAATACAGCTACCTCTTGTTGATCTGGGCCACACTGAGGTCTCAGCTACCCAGCCTATGACCTGTCTCCTCAAGTCTCCTCTTGGTCCCCTTTGGTGTTTCTCTGTGCAGCAGGCAGAGTGAGCTTCCAAATATATGATCTATGCTCCAGACCCACCAATGGTTTCTCATATCACAATGAAACTCTGAATTCCTTGTTGTGAGGTGGATCCTCTATGATTTGTCCCATGTGGTCAGATCTCATCGCTGCCCACTTGTCTGTCCTGTGCTCAGTTCTGCCCACACTGGCCATGTGGTGACAGGTCCAGAATCCTCATGCCCCTGTCTGGAGTTCTATTCCCCAAGCTCTTTGCAAGGGGAGGCCTTCTGCAACCAGTCATCAGAAAGAGCATCACCGTTGCTCCTGTCTTCCTACCTGCTTTACTTTCTTCATCTCCATGATTATTCGCTGAAGCTACATGACTGATTATCTGTTGTCATTTCTTCCCCACTGTAACAGAAGCCCCAGAAAACCAGATATATCATCTCGTTTACTTCTATAACTCTAGCCCCCGAAAGTATGGCTAGCAGAGTAGGGACTCTGTAAGCATATTTTGAATGAACAAATAAATTAACTGATAAATATATTTTGAGTGAATGAATGGCACATTCTAGTACCAAAAAGGACACTGTGGTCAATTCTGTTGATTAATCAGAGTCTATGAAATGTCAAAAATGAGACATTTCAGATTTCATTGTTCATAATCTCCCCCAGTATGTGCCTTTGGTGAAAAAAAACAAAACAAAACAAACAAAAAAAAGCCCATGGTCAAGAGTAAGAAAAAACCTCTGGAACTGTAGAATTGACCTTTGAGTATAATTCATTACTCTGTAAGGGGAGCTGTATCAAGAGTGATATTCTACAGGCTTGACCTGTAGGCAATCCCCACCCTGATGGGGCAGCTGGATCTGCCATTACTGTGTCCATTTGGAATGAAGACAGACTTCACCAAGACAGTTCCATTTTAATGTCCCATGAATCCCAGGCTTAACATAGCAGAAATTAGTGTATACCTGCTGAGAATTAAGGACATTCACTTATCAAAGTGATTCTGTGGAGACCTGGTCAGTATGGCGATAAGATCCAAGGTTGTGTTCTGCACTTTTGCTTATGGGATGTTTTCTGTATGCCTCCCAGCAGATTAGAATCTCTTGAAATCACACTACATGACACCTCTTATTTCTGTAGGCTCCTCTCCCCTTCCCCTTCAGAATACTGTCACCAATCTGTAAAGATGCATCTCCTGGCCCACTGTCATTCTTTATAACACCACTAATCTCTTAATGTTTGCTGATTTCAATGCCATAGAGGAGAGTTTTCAGATTATACTGCCTCCCTCCCCACCAGTTCTGGGCCTCCTTCCTTTCAATTCTCCTATCCTCCACTCTACCTCAGCACTCTCTGCCAGGGCAATACCACCATCATGATTACTCATGTCGTTACTAGGAATTGTCCGACAATCCTGCCACAGTTGCCATTTCCAGCACCGTGCTCTCCTAGCGCCCCGCTCTCATCTTCCCAGCTCACTTGCACCTGTGTGTCTGCTGTTATGATTCTTCAGCCTCAGTGGACTCTCCCATTCACTGCCTCCTTCATGCCTTAGCTGAATAACCCATCGTGATCACGCCTTTACATGCATCGTTAACTCACACAACTCTCTCATTTTGTTGCATGCCTCTCTCTGGAAAGAGCCCTGAGCTTGATGGACCCCATTTTCCTAGGACTGGCATTTTGACTGGTTCTTGGTAGTACAGCCACAGTCCGTCCTGGCTGGCCAATGCTTGTGCTGTCACAGCTAGTGTTGCTGGATGCTCTGAAGTTCACCAGGGAACTTTCCACCTCTCTATACTGCATTCATGCACCTGCTGGTGGCAGGAAAAATACCCTCCAGGATGCTACTGGCCTCACTTTAATTTCATAGTATCAGATGGGCCCTCGCTGTTTCCTGCCATCACATCACATTTCCTGGCCAAATTAATCTCATGTCCCACATGATCATTTCATGACTCCTGTCTTCACACCTCCAAAACTTCCTCTCTTCTCTCTCAGTCAATCACCTTGCTTCCTATTTCACTGGGGGGAAGAAACAAAAGGAGTAATCACAGCAAACTTCCACCGCCACAGAAATCAACATGTACCCTGTTCATTCTTATCTAGAAAAACCTTTCCTCTTGTTCGCTATTTCCTATGCTTTCTAGCATTTTGCTCTAGAAAATTCTCCCCTCTCCTGCATAATAAAAATTTCCCACAGCAGTGAGACATTAACATCAGCATAACAGTGCACCGTAATGTTTATCATTTAAAATAAAAACAACAACAGCAACAGCAAATTTTTGACTTCACAGCCATCTCCAGCTACAGCCCATGCTGGGTGTGTATTTTCTATGTTTTCCCCTGTATTCCAGGACATGGATGCCTAGGAGCTACATTTCCCCAAATTTGTGCCAGAAGGCTCTGGTTTAGATGCCACCAGTTAGAGGCACTCTCAAGGTATGTGGAAGGGAGAGGAACATAGAGTGTTCTTTTAGAAGCAAGTCGTTCTGGAGCCTCAGACCATCTTACTTCTATCTCTGGGCCTTTCCGTGTTTTGTTTCCTTGGCAGGGAGCCTTTTCTCCCCTAGAGAGACACAGTTCACCCATTTACATCTTTACTCAGATGTACCCTTCTCAATTAGACCTTTTTAACCACCTTATTCAAACCCACTCCTACACATTTTACTTCCTTTCCTAATTTATTTTCTCCTCTAACACTATCATTGCATGACCTACTACATAAATACAGTATGTATTGATTTCCCTCACTAGGCTGCACACTCCACAGAGACAGGCGTTTCAATCTGTTTTATGTACCGCTAGAATAATGCCTGACATAGAGTAGATATGTAATGTATTTGTTCATTGATCAAATGCATGAATATAGCACATTATTCAAGGCCCTAAAATTTCTTCTGAGCACTTCTTTAAGGGTAGCCCATAAGTTCCAGTTTGTCCAGCTTTTATTATGGTCATAGTCTATATTCTGCTATTTGGTTTTAGTTTTCTTTTTGAGTTAGGAGTTGGTTAAGAGATGGGTTAAGAATGTCCAGATTACAGTGATTGTTTGCTTGTTTGTGTGTTTGTTTTGGCAGTTTTCAAATATGGCTTGTTTTTCTGATGCTAAAATCACTCCAGTTTTTTAAGTACCTGAGCAAACTGTGTTATGTAGTAAAGCCCAACTCACATTCTGGTTCCTGCCCAGTTGCATAGGGATGGGTGGGCTGGAACCTCAGATGCACCACTTCCCCTGAGAGGCCCTCCCCCAGGTTCCTGATGCCTTCCCTCCCCATGTCTTCTGACACCCCTTTTGACCTTGCTCTTGGCCGTTCTCCATCTTATGTCAGAGTTTACAGGTTTGACCATCTTTAGGCTCATCAGAGATGCAGTTTTCATTTCTGTTCTCTATATTCCTTTTTCCATTGGGTGATTTCTCGGAAAGAAATCTCATTAGGAGAAATAGCCAAGAAATTTAGGAAAGGAAGAAAACAATGATTATGTGCTATCATGTTAAAACCAGATATTGAGAAGTTTAGACTACATTTGGAACAACTTGTTTTAGTGTACAGTTGATCCCCGCTACCTTATTAGATCCCTGTATCTATCCTAGTCCTTCACAAACAACCTGAAGACAGATTAGATGTTTTCATTGATGTCTTTCTTACAGCCACTATTTGTTATAGGAATGGATTTGCAAATACATCACAGAGACTGAGTGCTTCCTCCTAGATAGCGTTTCCTCCTTCTTCACTTGAAGAATTTCCCACTAGGAGAATTATTGTACTTGCCAAGGCTACATAAACCCAATGGATAAATTTAATCAAGAAGTGATGAACTGAGGTGAATAAGGCCAAATAGCACTTTTCTATGAAACTCCCATTTATAATGAAAATAGAAGTATAAGAATGGTTATAATTATAACCTGAAATATAATTAAATAGACATTCAATATATGTCAACATTTTAAATAATTAGGATTGCAGCACTTATAAATTTGTTTTAAATTCTTAGAGGATAGCGTCATTGTGTTCAAAGTACATAGAACCTGGCACATAATAGGTGCTCAATAAATGCTTAGCAAGTGCATAAATATAAGAATACATATAATCTGACTTATATCTAGAAGCATTTCATGTGCTTGATTTGCAAACCTAGCTCTGCACAGTTCCATAGGGTACAATTTTCTGGAGTGCTTGTAAGGACACTGGGGCCACCTATGCTTTCATGCTTATCTTATTATTCTAGTCTCAATTTCTTCTCCCTGACTTTTCTAATTAATGTGGGGAAGGGCTTCCCCAGGGAATTTTGTTTCTGCTTGTTAAGAGACAGTAGAATTCTTGACTAACAGTGGCTTCGTGTTTTCACTCAATGTTTTCTGCCTTCTTGCCTCACAGATAATTGAAGAAAATCCCTTAAGTAAACACAGCAGAAAGCTTCATCCTAACCATGGTCACGATACTATTTTTTCCCTAATAGGCGTCAACACTTATTTTTGTTATCCTTATTGACCTTATTTATTGACACCAATTGTGTCTCTTTCTAAGGGCTAGTAATCCTTATCAAATATCACATGGCCTTTCTTACCTAAAACCAGCTCCCAGTATTTAAAAACAAAACAGAACACTTTCTTCCTTAGATTTCAGGTCAACAGTGGTTTCTTTCTTTCAAAAAAAAAAAAAAAAACCTCAAGTATTTTAGGCAGATCACAACACTCGTCAGAAACACATTGTCAAGTGTGTTCTTATAGTGATATCAGGACTGTGGAGACTTTGCATACCATTGACTGGGCCTTTCTGCACTTCAGTTTGCAGGACTGTGAAAATGGGTATAATGATATGTTTTGCAAGTGTTTTTGTGAGAACTAAGTCAGGGAATAAATAAAGCATCGGACATATAGTAAGCTCTCATAAATGGTTAGTTAGTTCCCTTGTTTTGACAAAATGAAAGGACTTTTAAAGCACATTTATTTGTTGTTTAAACAGTTCTGCCAACATCAGTCCTGAAGCACAGGCTAAATAAGATGCCATGATTTTCCCTGAATGGAGACCAACTCAGGGAAATGATGCAGCATAATAGCTCAACCAGGCAGGCAGGGATCAGAGACCATGGTGGACATGTCATGGTGGCTCCACAAACAACCAACAAGAGGAATAACTCAGCAGCTTGTAGCTGTTTGGAAGCAGCAATAGCAAGCAGCCTGGGACCCTGGCCAGTCACCCCATCTACAGGCACTGAATTTAGAATGAGGGAAGGTGGAGAAGGAAGCGTGCTCCAGAGGGTTACAAAGGAAGTAGCTGCTGGGTGATGGAAGATTTGCAATCCAGATTTTGAATGGCCCAGATGCTTTCCTCCCCAGACTGCACGGCACCCTTGTCTAAGGATGATGTCTTATTTCTGGGCTTTCTCATGTCCTGTTTGTTCAGATGAATGTCCCAGCTGTTCTTACTGTCTTCCGTGGTTTTCATCTCAAAATACCAAAATACCAAGACAGTGATTTCTAGTAGTGGGGCAGGCTGAGGGGAAGACATGGCAAGGAGGTTGCTCTGAGAAGTTCAGAAAAGGTGTTGAGGTCAGAGCCAGCCTTCAGGGAAGGCGGCTGGAGTGCCCAGACCCTGGGCAAGCCCATGGCACCTCAATTCTCAGCGCATTGCACGTTTTTGGAGGAGCTGTATCCTTTAATGTTAGGTCCCTGGGACCTGAGACTTATTTTGGATCTCCCACCTCTGAGGTTTATGAGCATCACAGTGTTCATAAAAATGCCTAATCTTGGGGAAAACTTTCTAAGCAGTCATGCTACAAATGGAGAAGATGTGCTAAAACTGGTGAAGGTTTGATTGCTAGTAAGCTGTTGGCCAAATTGACAAAGAAGGGAAAACTTTACAGAAATATAGAAATATTTTCGAAGTTTTCTTATTGCTATATGCATTCCTGAATATATGCATTTGATTATTCCCATGTATCTGTGATGGGCTAACTTTCATGGCCCTGATGAGCCCTGACATTCACCGCCTTGTGTTGTCCCTCCCAGTGACCTTGGCTTTTGACTTGATTTGGCCAATGGATGTCAGAAAGCATGACCCAGGCTTGATAAGAGCATGCAGTTTGGGCTTATATTCCTGGGACACCCTCTCTTACAGTGCTGAGCCTCATGTAAGGAAATTCAGTTACCTATCTGGGAAAATGGCCACATAGAAAGAAAGGATGTCTGGGCAGCTCCCAGCCAAGTGAAGAAGCCATCCTGGATGTTCCAACCACATCAGGCACTATTATCCAGCCCAGCTGAGCTCAGCCCAGATTGCTGAGTCATGGGGAATAATCAGTTGTCATTGTTTCAATTCATTAAATTTTAGGGCCATTGTTTGCATAACAATAGAGAGCAAAGACATTGCCACTTATACAAACTGCTTGTTTAATTAGTTTTTCTCTAGCCAATGTTCAAGAAAATATTCTTTTACATTTTTATTCAAAAGATGTGTTCTGACTTCCACATTTAGACCTACAAATGTGTATGTGTGTGTGTGTGTGTGTGTGTGGTATAAGGTAGCAATTTTCTCTTATTTCCAATATGGATCTGAAGCAGAGCCACTACCACTTATTGGGAAGACTTTTCTTTCATGACTGCATGGCCATCTGCCTTGGACATAAATAAAGCATCCCTCTTACCACACTTCTCCTTGGCTTCATACTCTGTTCACTCCTTGACTTTGGAGACTGTTCTCTGAGCCTGTTGAACCTGTTGCCCTGCTGCTCAAATGCCCTCTTCAAACTGTAAAATGCCCCCAGGGAAAAGCAGCCCCAATGCTGAGCTCACCTGTTGGGATCTCCATCTTCACACAATCCTGGCTCTACTTTATTCTCTATTTTTAGTTTTCTGATGCCCTTAGACTGACGATTTGATATTTTATTCTGCTTTCATAGTATTCTCAGCAAGAATTTTGTTTCAAATGACCTAATTTGTCATTACCAGAAGCAGAAGTATGGTGAGTCAGTTTTTATTTTTAATTTTTAATATTTTTATTTTTTTTTTAGAGACAAGGTCTCTGTCACCCAGGCTGGAATGCAGTGGTGTAATCATAGTTCACTACAGCCTGGAACTCCTGGAATCCTCCCATTTCAGCCTCCTGAGTAGCTGGAACTACAGGTGCATCCCACCATGCCTGGATAATTTTTTATTTTTTTTGTAGAGAGAGAATCTTGCTCTGTTTTCCAGGCTGGTCTTGAACTCCTGGCCTCCAGCAATAGTGATTCAGTTTATTTTTTTAATTTTTTATTTTTTTCAGTTTTTTGAGACAGAGTCTCACTCTGTCACCCAGGCTGGAGTGCAGTGGCCTGATCTCGACTCACTGCAAGCTCCACCTCCCGGGTTCACGCCGTTCTCCTGCCTCAGCCTCCTGAGTAGCTGGGACTACAGGCGCCTGCCACCTCGCCCGGCTGACTTTTTGTATTTTTAGTAGAGATGGGGTTTCACCGTGTTAGCCAGGATGGTCTCCATCTCCTGACCTCATGATCCGCCCGCCTCGGCCTCCCAAAGTGCTGGGATTACAGGCGTGAGCCACTGCACCCGGCCGTGATTCAGTTTTAAATAACATTTTCAACATCTTTGGACATGATAGGAGAAATTGTGAGACAATACAGGCCGATGGAAAGACTTCAAAATTGAGCCTAGGTTAGCATCAATGTGGGAGGGAATCCAGGATGTTTAAGACCGAGGGGGAACCTTTAAGAGGCAGAGCAGCTGTGCCTAGCGGAAAGAAGGCCCCTGAGTCCGGGAAGGGTGTTTCATTGGTGGCAGGTATTTCCAAGCTTGTTTAAACAAATAACATGCAGATTAATTTAAAATAGCTTAAATGAACAAAAAAGTACTTTTTCCCACATATGGCAATTTCTGGAGTCGGTGTGATTTCAGAGTCTATTAATTCATCAGCCTGCCAATATCATCAAGAATCCAGGTCTCTCTGTCTCTTGTTGGTTTTGGTCTGTGGTGGGCTGGCTGTCTACACGCCACCTGCCACTGTCCAGGCACCGTGTCCAGCCACAGTGGTGGACAGTGAAGTGGCCAGCGACGTCCCTTCCCCTGTCCTCTTCTCAATGGGAAAGACAACCTTCCTCAGTGGTCCTTTCTGAAGATGTCCCCTCATGTCTCCTGGATTACAATGGTCTTTCCTGTCACACCTAAATCAATCACTGGCAAAGGGACGAGACCCCATGCTTGACTCCAACTCCTATTATTCATCCTTTGAGACTGGGATGTGCCCACCAATGTCTCCCAAAGAGCTGCTATGAGCTTCTTTAGGTAGTGGCGGGATGGTCCTTATGTTTGAAGAATACATGGATAGGCAAGGAGAGGAGTGAGAGGCTCCTGGACACACAAAGGCTTGTTAATATAGTCCAGGCCAGAAGTGAGGGCCCTGAGTGCATGGAGAGAAAGGAGGTTGGGTGGAGGAATGGAAGGAAGGCAATAGAAGGGAAAAGAGCCTGATGGCCACCAAACAAGAGGTAGAGAGACGTGACTACAGAGTTGCTTCACTCCTAGGAAAAGTATTCTTAACCTCACTACCCAGCTCTGTTTTCATCACATGGGCAGCTCCACGGACACAGTCTAAAGGGTTCTGGCCCTGCGCTGCTAACACTTTTGTGCAGGCAGTCCAGTTCTACTCCCAGCTTGCAGACTCAGAGGCTTGGGAGGTAATGGGATTAGCTCATGTTGAACAAAAGCATGGGGTGGCCCTTAAGCTGGGCTAGCCATAGTGACAGCCCCAATGTTACTGGATGGAAGGTCTTGACTGTGAGTTGTCCAGGTTCTTGGTGTATTGAACAACGAGTTCAACAAAATGCACAAGCAAAGCAACAAAAGAACGAAGCAATGAAAGACAAAACAACAAAAGAAAGAAGTAACAAAAGCACGGATGTAGTGAAGTGAAAGTACAGTTCACAAAGTGGGAGCAGGCTCCAGCAAGCAGCTCAAGCATACCCCCCAATTAGAGTTTTTATTAAGCCAAAAAAATCTGGCAACACCCCAGGTGCCCTTTAGAGGCCTCCAATTGGCTGCACCCCATGAAGGATTGGCCTTTGACCAGTCAGAGGCTGAAGTAGAGACCCTGCCCACGGTCAATCAGAGGCTGAAGTGGAAACTTCTGTCTTAATACAGGAGCGAAGATATGGCCCACACACTGCCCAATCCTGCCCAGAACCAACTGCACCCGCCTTTCCTTTGCTTATGCCTTAACACTTGGTTGCCCTAATTCCCTATTCTCCTGTTTCACCAAGATCATCCACACTGATGTGAGCCGTTGTATAAATCAAGCCTGAGAGGGGCCCCTGGTCCCTCTCTGGCCTTTTCAGACACAATCATACATCAGGGACAGCAGCAACCCCAACCCCAACAGCATGGGCATGTCTGGAACCAGGAAACCGTTAGTGCCTGAACTTAGGTTGCGGTCATTTTGGGTGTAGCCTTGGGGGCAAGCTGAGTTTCCAAAGGGTCGACCTGCCTGGTTCTTTCACCTTCTAGCAGTTCAGGTCCTCCCTGAGCATAACAAAGTCTCATCTGGGGCAGTTTGTGACTCAGGGAGTAATTCTGGTTCAGAGGTGCCCTAGCAAAAACAGGAGCATCAAACTGCAGCATTGCTTTAATTTGGGCGTAGGGGCAGAACTTCGGGGCCTGGGTTGAACTGGTTCTCTGCGATTCTAGCTAACTGGATTGAGAGGAGGCACATTCTCCATGTTCTCCAACCTGGGGATCAGCCGGATCTTGATTCTATGCTGTTCAATTCCGCAAACTGTCCCTGGGAGCATACACTGCTCCAGGCACCTGGAGGATAGCATGTCACACTTGCCTCATGTACTATGCAGACTGATGGACTGGCCACCCTCTCCCCATCCTCCACATCCCAGGACCTTCTGCAGAACTTGGTATTCCAGTTCCCAGTAAACTTTGTACAGGGCCAGAGAGTGAATAATTTAGGCTTTGAAGGCCATAGGGCCTGCGTTCCAACTACCCAATTCTGTTGGTGTAGAATGAAGGTAGACACAGACAAATCATGAATGAATGAGTAAGGCTGTGTTTGCATAAAACTTTATTTACAAAAATAGGCAGCAGGTTGGATTTGGCCCGAAGATATGGTTTGCCAACCCCGATCTAAATTACTCAGCAATCCTGTTTTCTATGAGAGAAAGAACTTGATAGAATTGTGCACTAATTGTTCTTTCATCTTAATGCAGTATTTGATTTAAACACTTGTTAAAGACGGTTTTTAATTGCCATTTTTAGTAAATGCAATGCATTATAATTTAATATCTTTCTAATTGGCTAAAAACAGGAAAAAGTAGCCTCAAATCTTTCCTACCAGGTAAGGCATTTGGGTTTTTAAAAATTAATTAATACATTTTAAATTCACAAATAATAATTGTGCATATTTATGTGGCACAATGTAATGTTTTGATCCATGTATACATTGTAGAAAGGTCAAATCAAGCTGATTAACATATCCATCATCTCACCAACTTTTCTATATATATATATTTTTTGTGGAGAGAGTGTTAAAAAATCTATCCTTTTAGCATCTGGTCTTTTGAGTCTGATTTGCTGCCTGAGTAACTGCATCGGAAATTTCTAATGGAGCCGCGCAGTGGGTGAGTCAGTCTCTAATTATTCTTTCTGTTTTTGTTTGCACTCTGAGGACAGCGTGGACTTTCGGGCTTGTCACCCACTCTCTTTATATCCACCAGCCCTGCACTTTTCACAGTTGCCACCTACACAGTTCGAAGGTATGCTCAGGGTGCCAATAAAATGTCACCAAAGCAGAGCAAAATCCTGCCTGAACCTTCATGAGGAGAGTTGTGTTTAAGCCCAAAGCGTGGCACTCCTCATTTGGCATCGATACTTACATCTAAGCTGAGCGTTTTTAGAGAAAGAAAAGACAGCTTCTGTTGTCGGGATGTGGTCAGTGCAGTGTACAGTGTACAGCATTTGCGTGGGGGTAAAAAATCATTGCCATAAACCTTGGATGAAGTGGTATAGGGGAAAGTTCTTAGCATCAGCAGGTTGGTAAAGAAAGTCAGTAACTAACATTAGAGAGAGCTTGCCGCACCCTCAGAACTGCTCACTGAGAACTGAGCAGTGAGGTTGGGGGCAGGCAACTCATGTTCAGGTCTTCGAGCACTGTGACCTTGGGCAAGTCATTACATTTTCTCTGAGTCTCTCTTTTTGTAAAATATGAATATGATGGATTGATTGCAAAAATGTCCCCACTTCCCATCCCTTCCCTGTGTCCTTTCCAGTGTGACTCTTCAGCTCTTCCTGATAAGAGGCAGAGTCTAACTTCCCACCCCTTGAGATGGGATGCTTTGTGGCTCACTTTGTCTAACAGGATGTGTAGTTCTGAGACAGGCCTCCTGAACCTGGTGCCCTTTGCCGGCTCTCACTCCTTGGTCTCTGCCTGCGAACAAGTCTGGGCTGGTCTGCTGGGAGAGGAGACGGTGTGTGGAGGAGAGCAGAGGCGTTCCAGCTGACAGTGAGCCACGTCACCAAAGCACACCCTCTCGCTGACCCCCAGCTTCCCAGACAGGTGCGACATGAGGGAGCCCAGCCCAAACCGCAGTAACAGCCCGGCTGCTTTCAGTCAAAATTGCTGATCAACTGAATCATGAGCTAAATAAGTAGTTGTCTGAAGCTAGCAAATTTGGGGATGGTCTTTGCAACAATAGCTGTTACAGGGGTGCTGACTCTGGCTGTATCTCAGAATGTTGCAAGGAGCAAACCAGGCCATGTGCGTTAGAAGCTTTGTGAATCCTAAGTAGTACACAAATATAAGCTGCCCACCGATTGCATAAGTTTCTATCAGTATTGAGACCAAGCGGAGGATGCAAATCAATATAAACAGCCCCTTCACCCCGCCACCTCAATACATGCAGGAACTCGCTTCTGTCTTCCTGATATCTCAGCCATGTGTGATTCTCCCCAGCTTCACACACTCATCACTCGTGCACCCACCCCATGTTTACTGGCCACCTACAGCATGCCAGGAACAGTTTTTGACACTGGGGATGTTAAGGTAGGCGGGGTAGAGAAGCAAATCCATAAATGACTAAAACAGGGAAAAATAGTGACGTAAAAGGTGATGCAGAAGACAAGTGTTATGGGCAGAATGTTTGCTGCCCCCCCTCACTCATATGTCAAAGCTGTAACCCCCGGTGTTACTACATTTGGAGATAGGACTTGTGAGAAGGTGACAATGGTGCAATTAGGTTGTAAGGATGGGACCTGATCCCACAGGACTGGTGCCCTTATGGAAAGAGGAAGAGACACCAGCACTCGCCCCGTTTCTCCCTTTACCCTATGTGAGTACACAGTAAGAAGGTGGCCATCTGCAAGCCAGCAAGAGAGCCCTCACCAGAACCAGCCCTGCCAGAACCTTGGTCTTGGACTTCCGGCCTCCAGGGTTTTGTTGTGGCAGCCTGAGCCTACTGAGACCATCAATGCAGGGAGAGGCAAAGGAGTCATGGGGTAGCTTCTTTAGGTCAGGTGGTCAGATGACCATGAGGTGAGAAGAAATGAAGGAAAGAAGCCAAATAAAACCCATGGGAAGAATGTTCCAGAAAGAAGGACTGGCAGGGCAAAGGCCCGGTGGCAGGCCCAGCTGGGGTGCATTCTGAAGGCCAGGGAAAGCGGTGGATTTTATTCTCCAGGTAACAGGAGCCCACAGGAGCACCTGAGGGAGGAGTGCTAGGATGGAATTTATGATAGGCCCTTCTGGCTGCTGTGAGGAGCCAGAGAGGAAGCCTGGGTGCCCTTTAGGAGGCTGCTGTGGTTGTCCGTGGGAGAGATATAGGTGTGGTTTTAAGATGGAGAAAGCAGGTCAATTTGGAATAGGTTTGAAGGTGGCTGCAGCAGGTTCTGTTGAGGTGTATTTGGGGATATAAGAGGAAGAGAGGAATTGAGGATGGTACCTCTTTTCATGATGTATACATAAGGCTATCAGAATACACAGGGCTTTTGTGGGTCCTAACCATGGGCTCTTTAACACCTCGAGGATGGTAACACCAAAAGTTGGGAGCTGCTGAGCTCCTTGGGGTCCTGGTACTCTGTCATTGACTGGTGCAGCAGGTAGTGTTACTTACTTACTTATTTTTACTGCCAGAGATGGTGCCACATCCTACTAACATCATTGCCCTTAATACATGGAAATAGGGTGAAGAGATTTATATGGGCATTGATGATCTACTGCCATGCAAAAAGTTACCCCTAAACAGTTTCTATGGGTTAGGAATTTGTGATCAGCTTGGTTGGGTGCTTCTGTCTCAGAATCATGCAATTGCAGTTGGATGTCAGTTGGGGATGTGGCTCATCTGAAGACTCCTCTGGGGCTGAGGATCCACTTCCAATGTGACTTGCTCACGTGGCTGGCACATTGATGCTGGCTGCTGCATGAGGGCCTTGGCTCCTCTCCTTGTGAACCTCTCCACAGAGCTACTTGAATGTCCTTATGACATGGCGGCTAGCCTCCTCAGAGTAAGTGATCCAAGAGACCAAGGTGGGGGCTGCAAGGCCTTTTATGACCCAGCCTTGGAGGTCACACACCATCATCCTGCTACATGTGATTTGTCACAGTAGGCCAGCCTCAATTTAGTGCAGGAGCAAATACCAAGAGGCAAAGTGACCACAGCATACTCTGATTTGCCTAAAAGGCAAATAACATTGTCACCACTGGCTGGAAAGGCACTCAAGTGACTTGTCTATGGTGTGATTTATCCCCGGGTCACCCGCAGGGCTGGATTTGAGTCAGACCACCTGTGTCCAGTGCTAGCTTTTCCCACTTGGGAGAGGCATTTAGCCTCTCAGGGTCATCGTCTGTGAAATGGGCTCTGACTCCTGCCTTGTGGTGTGATGTGAGATTTGGGCCGATTGCTGACACAAGCTGGTGCCTGATAAGTGTTCTTCACTTCCCTCCTCTTAGCCAACTCCTGTTTGCTGTGCAGCACACGCTTGAGCACAAGTCTTTGAAATGAGTACTTTGATTACTATAGACCATTTAGTAACCTTTGCACCTTGTCTATGTGGAGATTGAATGGATGGATTCTTTTCTTGGCTTTGCCTGACACCCCTGGAATGATAGGCACTAGAGAGAACATCACTCAGATCTACACATAGGCACGCTGGGGACGTGCGTGGCTGCAGGTTCAATACAGGCTAGCTCTGATTTTTGCCAACTTTCAGATATGTGTACAGATTAGATGTCAGTTATATAATTTGGTTTAAATTATTTGCAATCAGCTTTACGCTGTAGATAAACTGGGAGCCACCGATGCTGTTGGTCTTAACCTGTTCTACAAATTAGTTTGTAAGTCAGGGTAAACGATGACTCAAAATCTTGTCTCGGGTGGGCATTAGGTAAGTTTCTTTAGAGCAATGTCATTAGTATCTCGTTCACATGGGAGGATGTTTTTAGACACGTTGGTTTGGCTTGTGTGGGTGAGATGGGGAATAACATTATTTCCCCCCAGTCTACAATGCCAGAATGGGTCCATTTCAATGAAATGCAACTCCTGGGTGGCCAACTAAGCTTAAATAGAAGTCAGCCGCACGCTGCCCGCCACCCTACCCTTGGGCCCTGGCTACTCTCATTTCGACAGCCTCATAAAACTGCAACAGGGGACAAACAAGATCTAATTGGCACTTTTGGTTTCACAGTGAATTGGTTGTGCTCGATACGGCTGCCGATAAGAATTCAGATGAAACATTCTGAAACCATCTGCATGAAGCCTTGATGTTCCTGCCAAGTATACTCATGGATCTAAAGATAAGCTATCTGATCCAGTGGCCTTGGCCATCCTAATTTACTTAATTATACAGTTGAACTCATTGTCAGACATGGGTGCAGTGATGTGAAGGCTGCCGTGGAGTGATTCACATCGCTCGTGAGTTGGGTAATAAGTGGTTCTGTGCTGCAAGCTTGGGGTCTACAGAGTCTGGTTACAACAGGCAGGTGTCTTCATCTTATGAAAAGGTCAGTATCGCGCTCCCTCTTTTCTTTAACTATTATTTAACTCAAAAGCTACCTCTCAGTAGAATACTTGAAGTTAATTGAATTACTGTGTTGTGGTCGGCTCTGCTGCCATAACAAAGTACCACACGCCGGGGGCTCAAACAACAGGAATGGTTTCCTACAGTTCCTTGAGGCTCGAAGTCTGAGATCAAGATGTTGGCAGGGCTGGTTCTCCTGAGGACTCTCTCCTTGGCTTACAGATGGTGTCTTGTCTCTATGTCTCTTTATATTGCCTTTCCTCTGTGTGTGTGTCCTAATCTCCTCTTCTTATAAGGGCACCAGGCCATCCTACAGACTTCATTTTAATGTAGCCTACTCTTTAAAGGCCCTGTCTCCAAATACAGTCACATTTTAAGGTTCTGGGAGTTAGGACTTCAATGTATGAACTTTTGGGGGGACACAGTTCAGCCCATAGCACTCTGCTTAATCCATCCCAGCACTATATTTCAACCATGCAGAAAAACTTTTAGAATCTATTATTTGAACACGTAGTAAGGCTATTGCCTCCATATGATTTTGTTTCTTATAGGTCCTGTAAATTGGCTTGTCCTGTGGTTAGGAAGAGATGAATTCTGGCAAGATCCCAGAGAAAGGGATCCCTGAGTGGGCAGGCCATACCTGCGCTAAAGTCTATGTGTGTCCAACCTCAGCATTCATACGAATAATCGGGAACCGTGTTAAAGCACAGACTCCTGGGCCACCCCTATTGTTGCTGCTTCAGAAGCTCTAGCGAAGGGTTCTGAAATGTGCATTTCCAGCGAGTTCTCAGATGCTGTGATAAGGGCCCACTACCCTGAGTAATCCTGGGGTAATTCATGCCAAAGAACCAGGCAACAACCCAGCAGAAGGAGCCAGGGGCAAGAGGGTCTTAAACAAGGGAAAGCAAGTGACTCTGTCTTCCTCAGGCACTGACTTTATAGCTGAATGCTTTGTAACAATTGTTAGGAAAGGAGGACAGCATGAGGGAGTTCTAGTAGATGCTAGGCACTGAGCAGAGTTTAGCACTGGCCCTTCAGCACCTGCCATGACAACTACAGAGTCATCGGACTGTCAATTATTTACAAGGTGGAACATCCTTCAGTCTTGGTGGACAGTAAGCTTCAGTTTACTCTCTCCAGGTTTGGGAGATTGTGGGGGCTCCGCACTCTGACAGTGGAAGGAACATGGAGCAAATCCCACCTTTTCCCTCAGAGGTCTGCTCTGCTCCACCTTTGCTTAAAAGTAAGATTTTGGGAAAATCTCCTCCCCCTCTGAACTCGAGGGTGCCCATGTGTTTATCTCCAGATGCAGCTAATATCACTCATGGAATTACAGCCGACCCTTTAACAACACGGGTTTGAATATTGAGGGTCCAGTAATATGCAGTTTCTTTTCTTCACGCAAATGTGGGTAGCCGAGAGACAACGGAATTCAAACTTGTCCACTGTTTTCTGGAATTGAAGGGTGAGTTAGGAAGAGAAATGGTTAGTGCCCTTTCTGTGTAATCTGACTAGAATGTTGTAAAGCTGTAAAACAAGGTGCTCTGTTATCACCAAAGTGAGGAGAAAACCCAGTGACTCCAGGTTCACCTCCCCCATTGGTGACTCCAGGTTCACACTGCGCACCAGAGGCACCAGGTTCATCTTCCCCACCAGAGACACCAGGCTCATCGTCCCGACCGGTCACACCAGGTTCACCTTCCCCACCAGTGACTCAAGGCTCACCTTCCCCATCCAGGTCCACCTCCCCCACTGGAGACACCAGGTCCACCTCCCCCACTGGAGACACCAGGTCCACCTTCCCCATCCAGGTTTACCTTCCTCACCTGGGACACCTGGTTCACCTCACTCCAGGTTCAACCTCCCCACTGGTGACTCTAGGCTTACCTTCCCCACTGGAGACACCAGGCTCAGCTTCCCCACCGGTGACAGCAGGCTCAGCTTCCCCTCCAGTGACACCAGGTCCACCTTCCCCACCGGTGGCATCAGTGACATGGGGCCCCACTCCCCACTGTGACACTACTGACCACTTACCCACCAGTGTCACAGGCTTCCCTTTTCCAGAATTGGCCCAGGCCTGCCTTGCCCACTGCAGTGAGACCGCAGAGCGCCCTGCGCAGCCCTTCCCATCACTACTTCCCTAGGCTCCCCTTAGAGACCCTGCTAAGCGATGGCCCCGCTCATAGAAGTGTCCCAGTCACTTGCCCGAGATTCTTCCATCCTTCCCATGGATGACCCTGACTCTAGAAGAGAGAACATTGTGAGCTAGACAGTTCTGTCCAAGCCATCCCCAGTAGGGGCTGAATGTCCAGTCTAGCATGTGGAGGGAAGTTATTTATCAGAGGACGGCACAGGCGGCTCAGTCTGTGTTGCTCTGTGGTTCTCGGCATCAGGACCACGTGCCAAGAACCACAGAGCAACACAAATGCCGAGGTCTCTGAGCTTCCTCACTTCCCCTGGGGGTGGGTGGTGTCTTAGTCTTTCCCATCCACTTTGCAGCAGGGTCCGATCCAAGTGGGAGGAACCTGAGGACAATCAAAACCCTCTACTGATTCCCTGCAAACCCGGCCTTGACTCCTAGTCCCCCGGGCTGGTATCCAAACCCTACTCTGCATCATTGCCTGAGGGTTTTCCTGGGTGTCTCGGGAGCTTGTGCACGTGTGCAGGTGACCCAGAAGTACCAGCTGTGTAATGCACCAAAGGCATCCTCAGCCAAGGAGTGATGAGGGAGTAAATAACCCCAGAATCCCATCGTATGGTAGGATGATTTGGGGCAGAGTCCAGGTCACGACTTGGAAGGTCTCCCGGGGACTGAGCCCAGTTGCCCCAGCAGTGACCTGTTCCTGAGTGTACCCTTTGTGGCATCCTTTCCATCCCTGTCTTGCATTTCCTCTCCCTGCTTGGGCTTCCCAGATCACCGCCCAAGTAAACCACCTGCTCTTGAGTCCTTGTTGCAGCATCTTCTTTGGGGGACACCTAAACCAAGATGAAAGCTAGGTCTGGGGCTCTGGAGAAGGCATGTAGTCTGTGTCCAATCAGTGTTAGCAATTATTGCCATCACTGCATTCTGGAAATGCCTTATATCGTAACATGGTTAGTTTCACAACATGGTTGTAGAAAATTCCAAAGAAATGTAAGGACCTGATTCCTGGATGGATTTGATACTTAAACTGTGCTTGTACCTGTCTAATGCTTAATTCTCCAAGATCTGAGAGACCTCACTCTCCTTGTGTAAACCACCTGCCACCTGTCGCTATGAGTCACTGCCCCATGGCTTGTGTGGGATGTGGTTAATGTCGTGGCACCATGACAACAGCACATCTCGGTCATGCTCAGTGGAAAAGCCTTCGAGGTGGAACAATGCCCGACTCACAGTCAGCATGGGGGGCTCCCCAGTTAGTGTCCATGATGTCGTTCCGTGGTTTTGTTCCCAGGAGAGGTACACAGAGATGTTTATAGCCTTGTTATTGCAGAGCTAACTTTTATTGAGTGCTTGCTTCTCAGGCAGCTAAAGTACTGAAGGCCTTCATGAAGATTATCTCTTAATTCTCACAATCCTTCCCTAGCGTTTAGTAGAAGAGGAAAGCAAGGCTTAGGGAAGCCAAATACATTGCTTACTGAATTCAAGTTTCCAACGAAACCTCTTTCTCCTGGTTCCGTCCCCACAGTCTTTGGTTCCCACTGACGTCTAACACACATTGGCATTTGCACACACACACAGACATCCTCACTTTCTCTCTCACATCCCTTTAGACACTAAGAAGGGAGTTTTTGGCTTACAACGGTTATGTTCTGAATTATTCCCGCTTTCATTCTTGAGTCATGCTGCTCGATTTTGGAGATGTTATACCAGAATTCAGTGGAACTTGGGGGCAAGAAAATAACACAAGGGCAGTGAGACGTGCCATCCTAGCAGAGCACCAAGGACAGGGTGAGCAAGGGGCTGCCCTGGTGCAGGCTAGAAGGGGGTTCATCATCTGTGGGGGATTTTAAAACAATAATAAAACCAAGCACCAATGAGCCTGCTCTTTATTGTCACTGCACACTAGGAATTTCTCACAATGTCAATCATGACATACTCTTTTCCCCCAAAATCTTTTCTGGTGAGAATTCTGAACAATTGCTGCTGTTACCCAAGCTTCAGCGATCGGTACATGAGCTTCAAGTGAGCACGTAGTCAGTACTGATTGTTTAATAAACACCGTGTCAGTTCAGAGAACTCCCAGCAATACGGTCACGTCTGACACACATGGACTGAGCTTCCACAGGTGCGTCGTGAGAGACGTTTATCAGGGCCCTGGATCATTCGAGCTCGCTTCAGGCACCGCTGGGGTCCTCAGCCCTATGGAGCGACACATTCCTGTTCCTGCATGGAGGCAGCAGCTATGACCTACGCAGCGACCGCACAGTGAAGGTAAAGATGAAGAAACACGTTGGCGTTCCTTCAGTGTGACTTGGAATCTGCGTTTGTGTTTAAAATTCCAGACAGTGACATAGGGTTAGAACTGTGAGGTGCACCATTTTTATTGGGTAAGTTCAGATTTCAGCTCATGCATATTTGTTTCATGTCGTGATTGTTACTAACAATAATTTTGTCTTATAGAAGACAGGAGTGTTGGCAGTGATCTGCTCAGGGTGTCAAATATGCGAGGTCTGTCGGCTACATCACGCTATAACTGGGGCAGAAATTCAGGCTCTTTTTGGGTTTTGTTTTTGCATACAGTTGTCCTACACCTGAAAAGCAGATGGTATATTACACATACTGTTACGTTTTCTCTTGCCAAGGTGCAGAAGAAGGACCTTCTCTTGCCAAGGTCCTTTGTGTGTTGTTCAACCCTCACAATATATACTTTATGGAAAGCGTACATCCCAGTCAAGCCCATAGGAAAGGCATTACCCATTGACCTTTCTGAAATATTCTGCCCCCGTGATTCTAGCAATACAAGAATGACTGCTTGAGAATCTCTAGCCTGGCATCTCCAGGCCTCTGGCTTTCCTCTGTGCTGGAGACCATAGTGCTCCACAGGACACTCCTTTATGGCTGGCACCCACATCCCCCTCCTGATGGAGCAATGATGCTGGAGTCTGTAGCTGAACCCTCCCCAGGGGTCTGCCCTCAGCCAGGGTCTACTCCATCCTTGAGCTGCCCCCATCCAATGGCTGGTTTAGGAGGTGCACGAAGGTCTAGCTTGGTGTATTAGGACAAGCATGAAGTACCCCCAGCTGAGCCTTTCCTTGGGCCTCCACACCTCAAATTCTCCTGCTGTCCAGTCCTGCCTCCTTATGCCCTATGGGGATTGACCCTGGGGGCACTCCCAGTCTACTGCCTATGCACAAGTCAGGGGCTGTTCCTGGGAACTCTGTTATGACACATCCCTTCTCCCCAAACCTACACCTTGCGTAGATTTGGCTTTCTGGCCAGTGCCCTCTTCCCCAAATGCACCTGTAGGTCCCCATCTTGGTCCCTGTAGCAATCAGTGTTGTGCATTAAGTGTGTCCTTCTGGGCTTGTGGGAGGCTTTTGTTCCTGGCCCCTGTGTCTGATAAGCTGGGGACACATATGACATGTGTCAGTTCCAAGCGAACTGTTGGTTACAGCAGCACCATACTGAACATCTGACTGATACAGCTCCTTTGGGTTAGAACCTCCCTCCCTGCATTTTCTGGCCAGTTTTATCTTCCAAATTCTGGACAAAATGCAGCCATCTCTGTAGACCTCTGAATCCAGTTGGGATCCAGTGTTCATCTTTGTTCTCTTGAAGTCCATCTTCCCCGGGAGACCGACAATGTCTTCAGGATAGGACGTGCATCTTAGTGATCATCCATCCCTCACAAGGCCTTGGTCTGAGTAGAGAGGTAATGCTTGCTGAGAGGACGGGCCCTCACGAGGACCTGAGTGAGGTGCCCAGGATAGATGATGAATAGGCACTGGTGATGTCAGTGTGCCAATAGGAGAGCCATTCCTGACGCCGATGCTAAATATCACACGTCACGTTCCTTTCATCAGCCATAGAGCAAAATCCCTGAACTCTCACTCACCCACTGAACACCCCACATTCTTAGATAAAAGAATGATTTAAGTGGGTCTGCAGTATTCTGTAACATATTGTTCTCGGCACCATATGCTTAATACTGATAGCCGGTGTTTGCTTGCAGTTACTGCTGCAGGCTCATGTGTTGAGCAAACATCAGTATTCTGGGGCCCAAATACTGCTGAAAGCAACTGAAAATATGGCAACGACTACCATTAATGTCAGTCCTAATGAACTTCCCATTGTATCCAGAGTACCAATACTGTCATTTCAGCGGCTCGGCGTGGGTCTCAAAGGGCACATCTACTATCCCTGCCCTCTGCAGAGGCTCAGGGAGGTTGACCGCCTGTAGGGGAACCACAGCTGGAATGGGAGAATCCCGCTGGGGGATTCTCACAGAACAGCGTCCTGCTGCGGGGTAACCGCCCTTTCCTGCCTCTCCTGCCGTTCTTCTGCCTCTGCCATTACTGGTCCTGTTGTCTGACTCACTTACAGTATTTCGAGGAGGACCCTGAGGGCTTCCTTCTTCATTCTGTTCCTGAATTATTTCCCCCAAATTATTTCATATTATGTATTTACTTTTAATTATCTTTATATTGATCATTTGTTCTCAAACTCTGTTATATTGATTTATTTTAGCCTTGGTATTTTTATAACACCACTTAAGCCTCAGCTGTCTGGCCAGTTAAATGAAACGAATCATATCAAGCAAGCACACGTTGATCTGTAGGTCTGCCTCCTCACACACCTGCCGTGGGGCAAGAATTGGGTTCCAGCCCCTGATCGGCACAGGAGTGCACAAGCAGTCTCCCACGCAGGCAGCTTCTGTGACTTCACAATCAAAGATGTTTCCGAGGCTGAAGATTCTTCCTTGACCTCAGCATCCTCCTTCACCTACTGCAGGGGTGACTACTGCCCAGTACAGGAGCTGGAGGAGATCTTGCAGGCAAAGAAGAGAGACAAGTGCAGTCCCATGAGATCCGGAATGCTTATGGTCTACCCCAAAGTCAATCAACAGCAATTCTGGTTTGGAAATCAACGCATCTGCACTCTGAGTTGCATTGGATCCTGGCGGACCAGAGCTCTGCACGCTTTCTACTCTCCAGCCTGTGTGCAGAAGTTGTAATACGAAAAATGACATTCTCCAAACTCCCTTGCAGCTAGATTCTGGGCCTGATTTTATTTCATTTTGACTAGGTGCACGTGCTTGCCATTTACAGGACAGAAGGGAGTGGGGGCTGCGCGTTGCTGTGTCTGCCGTTTCCATCGTGAAGCACAGTGGAGAGGTCCTGGTTTTCTGCAGCAGTTTTAGCACAAGCTCCTGATTTCTGGGCAGTGGCTCTGTGAGTGTGAAGAGCAGGGCCTGGAGCAGTCATTTTGCTCGTGAGCAAGTTGCAGCCACTCATAGTTCTGGGCCTCTTTTTGATCCCTAGTTCCTAAGGCGAGGTATTCCTGAAGCATTTGGTTGTGGCTGGTTTTCCAATTTCCTAATTACAGTAAAGGTGGGTGATCTGAGAGCCCGAGGAAGCCCAGCATCCTTCCTCCGCGCCCCATCGTCTAACTTCTTGCTGGAAGCACCATGGGTGCAGTCATCTGGCACATCCACTAGGCTGCCTAGAGTAGCTCTTTGCGCAATGGAACTCAATCTTGAGGGCATAAATGATGCATCCATCTGGAAGACTCTTCAAAAGAGCTGCGTATCTCATGACTTAGTTAAGTCTCTATGCGCAACAGGTCACAATAAATTGGAAGTGCTAGTGTTGGGATGTTGGGATGATAGGAATTTCTTCATTGGCTTTAAAAAAAACTCCTGGAAGGTGAGTGTTAGGTGGAATCAGATTTGCTGTCCTGTCCCTGAAATTCAGCCTCTCTTTCTCTTTTCTCTCCTCTGTATTAGATTATTTTCTAACTACAGCACAAAGGCAGCCCATGGATTTAATTACTTGGAACCATATTTCCTTTCATTAAAGGGATTTACTTTAAGTCCTAACCAAGTTCGACATTCAGCCTATCTACTTTAAATAACAAGTGATTTTCTGTGTTCTCCAAGCTTACTACAATAAACATGTTATTTTCAGGTTTTAAGTGTAAAAGTTTAACATAACCTCTATTCACCCCCTGCTTCCCAAGAAGGAAATATTTTTGCATATACAATTATACACAAGCATATTATTTTGTTTTACTTTATCTTTACACAAGTAGGACTTTAGAAAGCTTACTATTCTGTAACTTTTAGCTCTTCTTTAGCACTTCGGTAACTTTTAGTACATCTTGGACTTCTTCGCTTAGCAGGACAGACGATGGAAAGCCATCAGAATAGCAAGGATGTATTGAGCATTTCTCATGTGCTGTGTGTTAAATTAGCCCTTTAAGTGGATTGATACCTTTGATCTACACAGCAGATAGGAAGTCAGTGCTTTCTAAATCAATCCTGCTCTTGGAGAAGGTTATGCATGTAAACCCCCCTGGACCTCCTCCTCACACTGTAACTCCCTGTGATAAAGCCAACTCCTGCTTTATAACAAATACTCATATCTATTTGGTAAGTCCCTTCTCATCTCTTTTCTTGTTTAGACTTTCTCCAGCTCCATTACAGGGACATATTAAAAGATTCTATTAGTGCTTAGGATATAGAGTACATATGGACAACTTTATACTATTATGCCTTTTATTCAAGAAAAAGATTTTTATATATTGAAAGAGAGACTGGGTCAAAGATGCCTCTGGGTATGTTGTTGGCTCCTTTCAAGTACTTCTTATGGCTGTTAGCACAAAGACAAAATTCCTGCCTCTGTGCCAGGTTTTTGCCATATGTCCAGCTTGTCTCATCCAGTATGGGCACACGGCCCTTCAGTTCTTTGAACAAGAAGGCTCCACGCCACCACAGCACAGGCCTTTGGACACAGTGTTCTCTCGGTGTGGGATGGGATGCTTCCGCCCTCTACCCGAATAACTCCCACACGCCCTTCAGATCCCAACCTGAACGCTGTTTCTTCAGAATGCCTTTCATGGCAGGGACTGGCATTACCAAAATTTTTCTGTCATTTTGATAAAAGAAAAACTACATACAATAATTTTATCTACATTTCTTTGTGTTTGAGTTGAACATGTTTCTTGTCCATTTTTGTTTCCTCATAAACAGCTGGTTGGTACTTTTAGATCATTTTTATGGAGTTGTTCCTTTTTATTTATTCACAGGAACTTATTTATATTAAAGAAATTATTGGTCTTATTTCTTCTATATACCTTTCAGTTCAAATACCAGTTGGTTAGTTGACTTTTACATTTGCTTAAGGCATTTTTCTTTCTCAAAAGGTACTGGTTTTTACGTAGTCAGAGTTATTAATGCTTTCTTTTAATGTTTTTGGATTTTGTGTGGAACTAAGAAAAGGCTCCACTTCTCCAAAGTTAGTAATAGAACGGGGCACCAGTTTTGTTTTTTCTGCCAAATGACTATCTAGGTGAGCCAAGATGAGATACTGATAAGCCATCTTTTCTAAGTGATTTTTGTTTTTTGTTTTCTTTTTTGAGACAGAGTCTTGCTCTGTCACGCAGGCTGCAGTGCAGTGTCATGATCTCAGCTCACTGCAGCATCCGTCTCCTGGGTTCAAGCAATTCTCCCTGCCTCAGCCTCCCGAATAGCTGGGATTATAAGCATGCATCACCACTTCTGGCTAATTTTTGTATTTTCAGTAGAGATGGGGTTTCACCATGTTGACCAGGCTGGTGATTTTTAAATGGCAGCTTAGTCTATACTCTTAGTTGGTTTCTGTTTATTTCTGTACTGCATATTATTTCTTTGATGTGTGGTCTAATTCTGTTCCATTATCAGACTATTGAAACTAATGATGCTCTAGAACAGACATTGGCAAACTCTTGCTGGAAAAGACCAGATGGTGAATCTATCAGACTTTATGGGCTTCATAGGGTCACACACAGGTTTTTAAAAACAATGCTTTAGAGCCAGGCATGGTGACTCACATCTGTAATCCCAGCACTTTGGGAGGCTGAGGCGGGCAGATCACGAGGTCGGGAGATCGAGATCATCCTGGCTAACACGGTGAAACCCCGTCTCTACTAAAAATACAAAAAATTAGCCGGGCATGGTGGCGGGAGTCTGTAGTCCCAGCTACTTGGGAGGCTGAGGCAGGAGAATGGCATGAACCTGCGAGGCTGAGCTTGCAGTGAGCAGAGATCACACCACTGCACTCCAGCCTGGGTGATAGAGCGAGACTCCATCTCAAAAAAAAAAAAAAAAAGCTTTAAAATTGCAAAAAACATTCTTTGTTCATGGCACATACAGAAACAGCCCAGGAGCTGGCTTGGTCAATTCCTCCTTTATAACAAATACTCATATCTATTTGGTAAGTGCCCTGTCATCTCTTTTCTTGTTTAGACTTTCTCCAGCTCCATTACAGGAACATATTAATAGATTCTATTAGTGTTTAGGATATAGAGTACATAGGAAGAATGGACAACTGCATAATATTATGCCCTTTATTCAAGAGAAAGATAGAGATTTTTATATATTGAAATAATCTTCTTTTATGTTCACACTGGGGACTTAACATTTCCTTCTCATCACGTGTTCATATTTCTTAAATTTATTCCTAGGACTTTGGTTTTTTAGTGTTATTCTGAGTGACATTTTCCTTCCATTATATTTTCTAAAGAGTTGTTATTTGTCTATCAAAAAGGTATTTATTTTATATTAATTTTGTAAGAGCTGCCTTTTATTATTATTATCTCTTAGTGTTTCTAATTGCTTTTCAGGGTTTTCTTTCGGCTTTAAGTATATTGCCCACAATGAATAATAGTAAGCCTTCTCTTTTCCAAAACCTATGTTTCTTACGCTATGATCCTGTTTTATCACACTGGTTAGCACTTCCTGAATGACATAGTGAAACTGAGCATCTTTGTCTTATTCCTGCGAGGCCTGGACCTGCTGCCCTGGATGAAGCCCAGCCTCAGGGGTGAGGCTGCCCGACAAGCTCCCGACTCAGAGGGATCCACAGCTTTAGTTGTCATTGATGTCGCTGTTGGCCCAGGAGTGAGCTGGTACCACCTAATACCCCTCAAGAGGAGACCCAGCCTCCTGCATGAGAATGGAGTATTCCTGGGAGATAGCGTCTCCCTGAACACAGATGGGACCTGGCAGCGAGGACCACAGGGCCTGACCCCTGTGAGCCAATGCCTCCAGAACCTGAGACTTCCAGTCATTGCCCATTGAGGGAGGGACTGAATCACATCTCAAAATTCAACCAGACTTCCAGTTGGAGGCCAAGGGAATCTGGAAACATTAATTGCCTCCTCCATTAAACAGATGCATTTACTTTTGTGTTTATTGAATTAATTTACAAAATGCTGCTGTCTTGAGGGAAGCATTCCCTGGAGCTTGCAAATACCAGCTAATACCACGTAGTTAATATGCATTCAACAGAAGCAGTAATGTCAGGGTTATATTAGCACCAACCAAAGAATACAAACATCCAGACTTTTGAATTCTCCAACCTCCAAGACCTCCGTGATTTACTGTCTTTTAGGGCTCAATCTAGATAGGGAAATTGGATTTCCTGTCAGAAGTTTCTGTGCAGCACATTCCTGAACTTCCTTGAATGGTTTGACGTCTTTCTGAGGTTTCTGGCGTCAGTCTCTAGGGCCGACTGCTACCACCTTGAATCCAAGGGGACTGTTTTGGAGGAGAAGAAGGGGAACCTAGTTGCATCTTCCTGGTAGTGGGACAAGTTAGTCTAATGTGTTTTTCGCAGTCTTCTAGATGGGAGAAACGCCTGTGGAGCCCAGCATCCAGGTGTTTCTGAAATTGCTTCCAGTGAATGAAGGCATTTGCCTGCCTCCACCATCCCAATCATGCCTACCCACTCTTTCCTCTTCTGATGAGATCTTTCAGCAAATCAAGGCTGGGGCTTGGCGAGTAACTTCCCAAGCATCACCAGCTCTCTGTATTCTAAGGTCTCTGTCCACACTGCCTGCCCTGAAAGGAAGAGAAGCTGGACAGTACCCAAGGAATCTAGAAACAACCATTTCCTCTGCTCCTGTGCTATCTGGGTAAACTGATCAAACAGCACATTTTCTGAGGCTAGATTTGTTTCATTTCTTTCTTTTTAGTTGTTGAAAGTTTGGTGTGGCTTTTGTTCTGACTTACTTTTACACTTTTTTATTATTGACACATGATATTGTACGTGTAATTTTTTTTTTTTTTTTTGAGAAGGATTCTCACTCTGTTGCCTAGGCTGGAGTGCACTGGCACGCTCATGGCTCACTGCAGACACTACTTCCCAGGCTCAGGTCATCCTCCCACCTCAGCCTCCTGAGTAGCTGGGACTATAGGTGCATGCCATCATGTGTAGCTGATTTTCGTATTTTTCACAGAAACAGGGTTGCATCATGTTGCCCAGGCTGGTCTTCAACTCCTGGGCTCAAGCTATCCATTTGCCTTGGTCTCCCAAAGTGCTGGGATTACAAGCATGAGTCACCACACCCATCCTGATGGTTTAGTACATGTGTGCATTGTAGAATGATTAAATCAAGCACATTAGTATATCTATCATCTCACATACTTGTCATTTTTCCTAGATGAGAACATTTAATATCTACCTTTTAAAAGCAATTTTGAAATATATAATACATTATTATAACCAGAGTCACCATGCTGTCCAATAGATCACTAAAACAATTCCTCCTGTCTAACTGAAACTTTGCACTCTCTGACCAGCATCTCCTTTTCTCCGTCCCCCCTTCTTCATTTGTTGCTTAAATTATTTGGACAATAGCAGCTGCTTTGGCCTGAAAATACCTTCGGAAGCCTCGTGCCTCACACTAATTAGTAAGAATAAGTACAGGACACCACGTGACTGCCCCTCAGCAGTGGAATGTATAACCAAGTCCTGGTCTGTTCCCACCAAGGAATGACTACAAGACGGTGACATGATGATCTACAATGGTCTAAGATAATGTGTATGAGAATCTTGCAAAGTAAATTGAGCCAAAGAAGCTGGACAGAATAGTACAAATTGTACTATTCCATTTATACAAGGTATAATATCCAGTGGAACTAGGCTGTGCTGTCAGAAGTCAGAATAATGCTGGGCCCAGTCGTGACCGGGAAGGGGTATGTGGTGTGCCTCTATGTGTAGTGCGGGTGACCCACTGTTCTTGTTCGGAGGCTGGATACGTGTACATGCTCAGTTTGTGAAAATTCAACAAACTGTACGCTTAGGAAAGGTGCTGCATTTATGTGTGTGTACGTGTGTTTATATACCTTAAACGTGTGTCTATATACCTTAATTTTTTTTATTTTGACAGAGTCTTGCTCTGTCACCCAAGCTGGAGTGCAGTGGCTGATCTTGGCTCATTGCAACCTCCACCTCCCAGGCTCAAGCGATTCTCCTGCCTCAGCCTCCCGAGTAGCTGGGATTACAGGCATGCGCCACCAGGCCCGGTTAATTGTTGTCTTTTTTTTAGTAGAGATGGAGTTTCACTATGTTGGCCAGGCTGGTCTCAAACTCCTTACCTCAAGTGATCCACCCACCTCGGCCTCCCAAAGTGCTAGGATTACAGGCATGAGCCACTGTGCCTGGCCCTTAAATTTTTTGAGATGGGCTCTTGTTCTGTCGCCCAGGCTGGAGTATAGCAGTATGATCATATCTCACTGCAGCCTTGACTTCCTTGGCTCAAGCAATCTTCCTACCTCACCATAACTTTAAACTTGAAGAAGAGCAAGGACAGTTCTGCTATGGGGCATGCAGACATAAAGCTCCAGTGGGCCTTCTAAAGGCAGAGCCATCTTCAGAAACCACCGCCCTTGGCCCACATCACTTCCCTCGCTGCCCTGTGCTCTGGTCCCTATGTCCCTTCCCAGGGAATGTGAGTGTTTCACTCAGGGATAGGAGGACCTGGCACTTGGCGGAGGCCACCGGCCCTGGCCCTTGAACTGTAATGGGATCCCTAAGTGCTTTCCTTATGGTGTCATTTTTCTCAAGCTGCCAAGAGGGCAACAGAAAAACATGTTGGTGTGGCGGTTGTCGTTTGCAACATGAAGACTCTGGATTATCCAGAACAATGGGAACCCCCAAGAGCATGTGGCCTTTTGAAGAGGAGGATCCAAAGATTCTTCTAGAATGTATTCAAAAGGACAAGGAGATCAGAGAGATCAAAGACCTGAGGGGCAGTCCTTGGTCCCAGGGTCCTAGGAGGAGAGAACCCCAGGAAGAGGAGGGAACGTCGCAGAGCCAAGAAACAGGTTCCCAACTTGCAAACTTTTAAAAGTTATAATCCAGCAATTAAAAAGTTATTATTAATACACTTGATTCATGAAAAACTGACTTTTTCCTGAGGAAGGGATTCAATTTACCTCTTAGAAACTCTTTTTTTAAAAAAAATCCTCCCTAGACAAGAAGAAAAACCAATTCAAAACTTCCACTTCCTCATTTCTTTGCAGAATCTCAAGTGCGCTTAAGGAAAACACACACACACACACACACACACAAACACACAGACCTAGTTAAAAACAACAGGTATTTTCACACTGGTGCTGTGACCTATTTCTGGATCAGAAACTGGATTGCATGTCCACAAAGCCATCTCCCCACCTGGTGTTTGTTCTGCACAGCGGTTAGGAAAGTACAGCCTCGGGGTCTAACAGAAAATGCATCTCTTCTTCTTTTTTATGATCGAATGCCATGAATTTACTAATTTATAGCATCTACTTTTGTATTACATACAGAGGCCAAGATTGGAGCTTAGCCCAGTCTTTTCTGGAAATGGTTCTTTTGAAATCAGCAAGTCTACTTAAATAAAAGAAATATTCCTCTGCCTTCCCTGGTGACTTGCATCCTCATTTTCATTTGTAGCTTTCTTTTTCAAGACTTTGTTGGGCAGCCGGTAATGGGAGCTCTGTTCCCATTGAAGAGTGTGGTGGTGCGTAAGTCCCGGTGAGTCTATCTGCCACGAGGACCGTTCTGTATCTAGAACCATGACAAAACAAATATTTATGAAAGAGTTTCAGAGAAGTCCAAATCTAGATGTCCTCATCATGGATAATACAGGAGCTTGAAATACCTGTGCAGATCACCTGGTTCACTAACTACTGAGACATAGGCTGTGAGGATCCAGGATCGCCCAGCCCAGCAATCACAGGGAAGGCTCGCTGCATGGCGAGGCTGCAGAGGGAACACCAAGGGTCCAAGTGGGCACCTCTAGGGTTGCAGGGCGTCTCGGCCTCAATTATTGCCGTTCCACATGCTGTATTTCCACAAATAAAATTTTATTTTACATTTATCTATGCTAAAAAGAGTTGAAAACCACTGATCTATTTGAGGCTCTTATTTTACCTGAGCAGAGAGAAACATGACCGGCCAGGGATTCTCAAACAGGAAGATAAGCGGATAGATGAGAGCTGTCAAACATGTGAGCAAAATGAATGTTACGGAACAGTGACATTCAGATTCAACAAACGGAACTTGTCCCTGCTCAAGGAAACAGCTACACACAGCAGTTTAAAGTTTTAAAGGTGATCATATTTAATACGTTTGAGAAGATTAGAGAATGTAAACTATCCATGAAACAAGAAGAGGCTTTTATGAAAAAGAACTATAAAACCTTGAAATTTAAAAGATGATTATTAATGAAACCTAGCAAAACAGACATGATTGAAGAATAAACTAGTGATCTGAAAGACCAAGGGGTTCTTGTAGAATGTCATTCATGGGGACAAATAAATCCAGGTAAGAGACAATTGACATATGAGAGGGAGCTAGAAGTTTCTTTATGTATTTACTAGGTGTTCCAGGAGGAGAGAACAGAGAGACTCGAGGGAGGAAAATAATTCAATAACTGATAGAAGAAAATTGATCAGAACTTTTCCAGTTCAAAAGCAGGGCCAGCTTCCTGGGTATGTGGCCCCTGTGGTCACGTAAGGCTCTAAGCTCAGAAGGACTCTATGATGGTCTGATTCTCATCTGTTGCCATCTTGAAATGCTTCATTATTTGATCTTTGAACTTGGGTTTTGTAAGTGAAGTCCAAAGGGGCCACAAACTGTGTGCATGTGCAGAGACACAGGTAATATATGTGTCCCCGTTTCTTGCTGCTCCATTCACGTTTCTAAGGCCCATGCACACAGAATTCCAGTGGATTCGGTGGAGTTCAGCGACACTGAAGACAAGCAGAAGGTAAGCATGCTCTACCACTGAAGGAGGGGCATATGGAAGCCCCACAAAGTCACACACGATCTGTTGGAACCAGAACTTGTTTCAAACGCCTAAAGAAGGCAAAGGCCTTCTAAGAAACAGAACAATGAAGGCACCCTATCGCATCCCTTCTTACCTGGGCTACTTCCCAGTATTAGACAACCACGCACTTTGAAAATGATGACATATGAGGAAAGATGAGGACAGAGCAACCCAGAGTTCCTGTCCTTCGGTGCTTTCTCCCTCATTAGTCAGCTGAAGGTAGATGGTGCTGGTGCACGTGCATGTAGCAAGAAGTAAAACACAAATAGTTGAGCTACTTTTGAGGAGCATTGTCACTGTTATGGTAAAAATGAAATACACATGTATGCTCGAGCCACAAACCATAACACAAACCATAACTTCAGTGATTCCTCTGTATTTGCATTTAAAACTATCATTGCACAAAGGATAAAATTCATGCTAATACTTTAAAATTTTAACTTTACTTGGAATGACATTGAATAACATGAAAAACGCAGTGCATCAAGAAAGAGACTCTGGAAGAGAGGAAAAAGCTGTATACTTTAGTATTGTTATGCCTTTTTCTTGCTTTTTGAACGGGAGTTCCACGTTTTAGTTTAGCACTGTTTCCTGCAGACTAGAGAGCCAGTCCTATTTAAAAGGGCCCACCAATGCATGGCAGAATGCATTTTAAAAAGATTTATCTTCGAACTTCAAAGGTAAAGAGAAGTTTTTGAAGTTTCCAGAGAGAAAGAAGGGTTAATTTACAAGAAATGAAGTGCCTGGGGCAGCAATGTGGAGCTGGGTCAAGAGTGCTGCAGCTCTTTGAGCAAAGGGCACCCAGACCGTGGCTGGCCAGGGCTTCTGTGTGGCTCAGGGCTTCTGAGTAGGCTCATCCCGTGTCTTCGTGTGGTCTGGAAACCAAAGGAAGGAGGAGCGGACAGCAGCTGTGGGCCAGGGGTGGACTGGGCACACAGGGCTCGTTGTGAAATCCTGGGGCGTCTCCTGGGAGCTTGTCTGCACAGAGCTGGCAGGGCCAGTGCTGGAGCCAAGCCAGGTTCTAGGAACGTGCCCAGACACAGCTTGGCAAGGTGGTGGGCTGCAGCATGTGAGGACAGGAGGAACACAGTGTCCCTGAGCTCTGCTGCTCCAGGGCTGGGCTCCGCCGAAGAACCAGGAGGCTGGAAAAGGCAAGTGCGCCAGCGCTGAGGCGCGCCCCGGGCTGCTTTCGAGGCTCAGGTTTCCTGTGTCAGTGGATGGGCAGGGCCAGCTCTGTGTGCTGTGGGTTTGTGTCCTGAGACAACACATGCAGATGCACACAGACACACAGATACATGCAGACACACAGACTCATAAGACCCACATGTACATACAGACACACAGATACCCAGATACACACGGATACACAGACTCATACAGACACATGTACATAGACACACAGACACATGCAGACACACAGACTCATACAGACACACAGATACAGATACATGCAGGCACACAGACTCATAAGATACACACATACATAGAGACACACAGACACACAGATACACGCAGATACACATATACATGGACATACACATGTACATACACACACTGACCCATACGGGGACACCTAGACACACAGACACACACACAGACATACATGCAGACGTATATACAGACACACACACAGACACAAAATGGAAAGTTTTTCCTTGGCCCTTCAAATACGGAAAAATCATCCAAACAATTCATTTTGGCTAAGCCAACTTGTGCCGGCATTAGGAGTCGGGAGCCAATGCAGGGAGTGCAGCTCTGCCTGCTGTCCTTCTCCCTGACTGCCCTGGTAGAAGCACTGATGAGCACGGCAGCCAAGGCTGTCCAGGAGGGGCACATGGAGCACAACGCTTGGACGGAGTCCAGCCAGCGAGGAGAGGCTGGCTGGGTCCCTCCCGGGGCCCCCAGACTGTTCCAGGACTGTGGGAGGCCCAAGAGAGGAACAGAGCGACCCGTTTCCCAACAACTCGGCAGCCTCAGTGTGGTGGGGACGTGCTGTTCTGGGCCCAAGGGAGAGGTCGTCAGCCACAGAAAGAGGGAAAACTGTGTGGGGGAAAGAGGCATGGGCTAAGGTTTCAGGCCCCAGGAAGGACTCGCTGGAACAGCACGGGCTGAGTGGGAGCCCACGCCAGGCCAACAGCGAGCCCCGGCGTGGGAGAGCGCCTCGCACAGCCGCCTTGTGAGGAGTCAAAGACGCGGAGGACCTGCTGGGAGAAATGAGCACAGGCAGGTCTCCGTGCGGCCGGAATTCTGTGCGTCCTGAGGAGGCTTCATTTCCAACCGAGGGAATGCAAGTCCACAGAGGTTTCCAGAAGTCATCGACCATGGAATGCTTTTTCTCTTCCACTGAGCAGAACAGTCTGGACAATACCCATGTGAGAACACGGCAGAGGCTGGAATGGTCCTGGAGCAGGGGGGAGGCTCCGGCCTCGGAGGGTCTCACTCTACTGCACAGCACATGAAGCCCACCCGGCGAGGTCGACGGAGGGCTGAAGCTGAAAGCCCAGCAACAAAGGATGAGCACCCAGGCTGGGTTTGCCCCCTGGTCTCTTTCCTCAGTGTGGCTTCCTGGGTAGCAAGCACATGGCTGGGGGGATCCCCACGGCAGGCCTAGGCCAGGTGAGGCAAGTGGGTGTCCTTAAGTGATGCCCCAGTGTCCCTTCTCTCACCTCAGCCCTGGCCCTGGCTGAGGAGAACAGGTGGTCCTCAGCCATCTGGGGGCAATGGCAAGCCTGGAGTGGCGTCCGTGCAGATCACATAAGAACAGGGCTGAGGCACTGGGGATGCCCATGCAGCCCCGGCTCCCCAGGATGGGGATGGGGGTGGCGAAGGGCTCTCCATCCACAGGGACCCCTGGGCTGGGCCATGTAACTGTAGGGCATTGCCAGAACCAGGGTCACCATGGGCTGGGCACTCAGAGGCTGTTCCAGGTGGGAGTTCACACTCCTGGCCCAGGGCAGTGCCTGCCCTCCTTGGTACAGAGAACTCATGCCTTTCTAGAACAACTCGTGAAGGGTAAATAGCTACATGTGAAGAGGGACCCTATGCAGGGAGGACAGTGGTGGTCATCAACATTGACTTTTGTTGTTGTTGTTTTTTGAGATGGAGTCTCGCTCTGTTGCTTTGTTGCCCATGCTGGAGTGCAACGGTACAATCTTGGCTCACTGCAAACTCCGCCTCTTGGGTTCAAGCGATTCTCCTCCCTCAGCCTCCTGAGAGCTGGGATTATAGGTGTGTGCCACAGATGGCTGTGATATGGCTGGTTTCATACCTCCACAGTGAACTACGCACATGCGGTAACTGTGGCTCAGGTGGTACGGAGGGCAGAGTGACACGCCTGTGGCCTCCCCATAGGTAAGAGGCTCAGGTCATCTGGCCACTAACTCCCACCCTCACGTATCTGGGTGCTTTGGTTCTATGGAACACATGTCCTGAAGAACCCATATTGGGCTTCTGTCCAGCGAGATTTCACACCCTGGGCATTGCAAATGACCATGGAAAAACGGTGGCTGCTAAGAGTTATTCCTTATAGAGGCAAAGTGATGCGCAAATATTATAGCAGGTCAGTATTATTATTATCATCATCAATATCTTGTGCAGAAGAGGAAACCAAAGCTCAGAGAGGTTGAGCAACTTGTTCAGTTTCACACAGACAGTAAGAAACATTTTTAAAAGATCCTCAAATTGAGGTGCTCTAGGAATCCATGGACATAGTCCACCTTCCTGTAGCATCTGAAAAGCCACCAGGTGTAATATGGAGCCAATGAAGGTTTGCTCTGTCTCCCTCCCAGCCTATCCTACTCTCCTTTGACAGCCGTGACCCTAACTCCAGCTCCAGCATCTCCAGTGATGTCTACATCATGACAAAACTGAAAGTTAAAGATCACCAATTATCTGCAAAACAGCTAATTTTTGTTTCACTGAATTTGTTTAATTTTGCAGTTGTTCTGGGGATCTCATGATTCATAAGGAGCCCTACAGATCTAGAAGGATGTGCGTCCTCTGATCTAGAATCAGAACCAATAGGACATATATAGATATGTGAGATTTGTTATAGGAATTGGCTCATACGATCATGGAGGCGGAGGGGTCCCATGATCTGCCGTCTGCAGGTTGGAGACCCAGGAAAGCTGGTGGCGTAACTCAGCCCTTGTCCAAAGGCCTGAGAACCGGGTGAGCTGATGGTGTGAGGCCCAGTTAAAATGCAAAGGCTCTAGAACCAGAAGCACCAGTGTCTGAGGGCAGAAGATGGGGATATCAGCTCAAGCAGAGAGAGTGAATTTGCCCTTTGGCTTTGGCCCTCAGCAGATTGGATGGTGCCCACCCACATTGGTGAAAGTGGATCTTCTTAGTCTATTGATGCAAATACTCATCTCTTCACAAAATGCCCTAACAGACACACACAAAAACAATGTTTTACCAGATATCTGGGCATTCCTTAGCCCAGGCAAGTTGACACGTAAAATTAAGCATCATAAGTCCACTTCTTATCAACTCAACACCAAAATGCATCTTCTTAAACCATGCTAATCTTCAAATAAAGACAATACCAATGCATGCTATATGCCTAACGATCTCGCATACAACCCAAAACTCACTAATCCCTTCCCCACAAGGGAAGGCACGGGCCTTCGGTGATGCTTACGCTTCTCCTTGATATCTCTTAGTTTAAATACTATAATGTAAGATTGACAACACTTAAATATTCATATAAAATCAATGTATTATGTATTACAGGATAAGGAAATAAAAGAGGAAAGAAAAAAAGATATTTGCTTACTTTATATACACAAAAAGGTATTCTTAACAAAGTAGGGAGAAAATACTCATGACAGTTACAGTCCTGTTTCTGTAACCGATCACATGGCCACGGTAAGTATCTATAACCACCTTTTTCCACCAACCCATTCTGTATTCTCTTTGCCTTCAGCAAGCCCCTCAGGTGATTATGAGTTTTTACCTGGTGCAGTGACCCAAACCTTCCTTCCTGAATTTTCCACTGAGCTTAATCACAGGGCATAGTAGTACCAAGAGATGCCCTAAGGAATTTCCTATGTTCTAGACATACTCTTCCTTACTTCCAATGTGGAGTAGCAGTCCAATTTCCCTTTGATAGGATCAATCACCCCAACCAGCACCATCATTCTCTTCTTGGCCTGTTGCCTCAGAGACGCGAAGAGCCCACACTGGCTGGGTGGCAGTCTTCACTTCCATTTGGAAGTTGTGGAGGTTGTAGAAATTATGGAATCATTGCTGCATCTCCTGGTGGAAGCATTCCTCCTTCTGGAGCTAAGACTTTAGGCTAGCAGGGCATAAAGTTGTGGGAACAGGAAGCAAAAATGTTGCCAGTGGTTCACTAGGGGTGATGGTGAGTGGTGTATCTTCCATTTCCACTGCCTGATTCCTGGACCAGTGAGTCCTGGCTATGGGGTAAACACACCATCGATGGAAGGCTGATTCAGAGTGTATAGTTTATGTCCTGGAGCCAAATCTCCCTGGGCATGGATGGGAACTTCCCAGAAGAGCTGTGGGGAGCTGGTTATTTGACACATCGAGCAGCGTGTTTGGCTTCACAGTGATATGCCCGAGTAAGTCCCTTACCTCTGTTTGGTGCTGTCCATAGGCCCCCTTGTCAGTTAGCTGAAAGGTGGCGAGAATACATGCATAGAAATACATAGCTTCTCTGTAATCCCAGCACTTTGGGAGGCTGAGGCAGGTGGATCACGAGGTCAGGAGTTCGAGACCAGCCTGGCCAACATGATGAAACCTTGTGTCTACCAAAAATATAAAAAGTTAGCTGAGTGTGGTGGCACACACCTGTAATCCTAGCTACTTAGGAGACTGAGCAGGATAATTGCTTGAACCCGGGAGGCAGAGGTTGCAGTGAGCCTAGATTGCACTGCTGCACTTCAGCCTGGGCAACAGAGCGAGACCCTGTCTCAAAAAAAAAAAAAAAAAAAATACATAGCTTCTTATCACTCAAGAAGGACCGCCAGTCACTCCTCTTGACATTCCTCAAAATTTCTTTTGGCTGTGTCAAGAAAGTGGCTCACCTTTGGCTTTGCTTCATGTCTGGAAATCAAGAACAGCTGTGAGCCAGCCCTGCAGTGGGATCTGCTCAAAACTGCCAGTGACGCCACGCCTGGGAAGGTGCTGGAAAGCTGGGCTGGGACTGCAGTGGGGCTCAGAGCAGGTGTTGATGGGATCCCTGCTCTCAGTCCATTGCAGATTTTTAAAAAGTAACTGTCCTCACCTGGAAAGCAGAGGCTGGATTAGATCTGAGATTCTTTTTTCACCTCTTTGGACCCTACATTCTGTAAGGTAGGGCCCCTCCACACCATATTGATTCAGTAGTACCTAAATTCATTACTTGGTTTTCACATCTCCCTTAATCAAAGCCTGGACTAGCAAGCTGCAGTTGGGGAACCTGAGCACGCCTGTCACCTGGAATACCTCCGGGGAACGTGTGACGAGTCCTTCAGTTCCCAGCAGCCCAAGGACTCCAGGCTGGGGGCTGGCAGACCCGGGTGAAGGCTCCCTTCCAGCTAAAGCATGCTACATCCCACCTTCGGGAACCAAAGACTCCAAGATGACCGCATTTCAATATCGAACTAACAGAAACAAGTCCACACCAAGCTGACTTTAGCAAGGGGAGTTAGAGAAACTCATTCCAATGCCCTCTGCTGGACAACACTATGACCTCAAAGATTAGAAATGGGTTCCCTGAATACAGCAGTCATCTGCCAATCACTTATTTTGAATATAAATCACTTGACATTATTTCTGTACCTGTCGAGACACGATTCCCAATAGTGCATGCAGTTGGTGCCTCTTCCGTTTTCATAAAAATAGGCATAACCTAGGAGAGAGCCTGTCTCTTTCCTGCCGGGTGGACCAAGACCAGCTCTTGCCCAGGTGTCGGCTGCCATCTAGTGGGCACTCAAGGAGTAGCACTGAGGGACTGCGCCGTCCAACTCTCTGTTGTCTGGCCCCAAGTGGACCGACCTGGTGCGGAGGGGAACCCTGCAAACTGCCACCTTCCTGCCCTGGAGAGCAGCCCTCTGGCCAGGCCTTCCCACCCCATGCCAGGGACATGGCCCCATGGCCACCCCCCCACTTCTTGTCCTTTCCCTTCTTTTTCCTTCCCTCTGTTCTCCTGGTAATGTTTGCCTTTTAAAATTGGCAAGCCAGTTTAAATTCCCAAACCAAGACTGAGAAAGCGCAGCAGCAGTGGGCCGTATTTGCCACTACTGCTTACTTGAGGTACTACCCTGAGGATGGTCTTTCTGTATGTAAACCCCAGCCCTGTGGGGGTCTGCACGGTGAAATCCCAGAGCACAGGGTCCCTGGTCTTATCTTGGGGTTTCAGGAATAAGCACTCATCAGGATTGAGACTCATGCCCTGGCCCAGGAGCTCTGGATGGGAGGCTGCCTTGGGTCACAGCAGTCGCTGGTCATTATAACAGGATGCTTAAGGCTGGGCACTGGGCTGGAACACAGTGGCTGGAACACGTGGGCCACGTGGGTGTTCCCCTGACCTAGCAGTGAGCCAGCAGCCATCCCCACGCCCGACAGACCCAGAGTCTGTGCTGCAGATGTTGCTGAATACCTGTGACCTAGGCTGGTGGCCAGTGGGACGGCCCTGGAGTGGGAGACCTGGTGCCACGCTGGGCTTCCCTCAGCTTCAGGCTCTGGTCACACTTTGGGGACAGCATCTCTGTGGCTCCTCCTCACAGCACCAGGAGACATGGGTGGAGTGGGACTTAGTGAGGCAGCTCCATCCGTGGGGCTTGTGTGGTGAGGGCAGCTGTGGGATTAGAGCTGCCCACCTGGGGGTGCCCTGGCCTTGCAGGGTTAGAGGGCAAAGCCAGAACTAGCCAGCTGTACCTGCCCTGATCTTTATACCAGTCTGTCTGGACAAACCCACACAGACAGGCCTGACACCCAGGGAGCAGAAGCTGGTTGGGACGTGGCCCTGGGCAGACATGACCCTCATTCTGTCACTGACTACTACTGGCAGAAAGACTGACAGGGAGGGCTGGGTGTCACTGGATTGAGGGGATGCTGGAGACTGGGGACCGGCATGCAAAATTGAAGCTCGGCCTGATCACCACATCCAGCTCTACGGAGGTGCAGCAGACACAATCTGAAGAACCCATTTGGGGAAGGCCCATGAGATGTGAGCACAGAGCGGCCAGGCTGGGCCTTGTTCTCCATACAGACTTCAGGGCAGGTGGCCCTGCATGTCTCTGCCCAACAGCGTCTCTGTCCTCAAGAACAGCAAGCCTGTTGGAGCCACAGCTGAGACCCAGGGATGCCCAGCAAGGGGGGTTCGGCTTCAGCAGGGGAGTGGCGGGGCGCATTTTGACCCCTTGGTTCTATCCACAGGTGATAAGGCCTGGGGAAAAAGAGGATGGGAAATGTATGGGGCCCACAGGAGGCCTTCTGGGAGCATGCGGCTGATGATGAACCAGTGGGGCTGAGCGCCAGGGGTCCCAGCCCCGGGTTGCAGAAGGAAGGACTAAGGATCCAGGAGGAACTATTGCTGGGCTTTTCAGAGCATGTCCCTGGCAAGAAAGCATGTGACTCCTTTCCTGGTTTTGGTCACTCCACATCTGCTGCTTTTCCACCTCCACCCAGTCACAACCTCCTCTCTCTCTCCCCCACCCCCTTTTTCTCTCTCTGCCTTCTCATCTCCCTCCCTCCTTCCCTTCCTCCCTCCTTCCCTTTTTCTCTCTCACTCACTGTCTCCTAACACTCCTGTTCTCACCATCATATTCGCCGTGGGCATAGGTGGATTCACCAGAAAGCTAATGCAATATAATTCACTTGAAGACCCTGAGTTTGCATGGGCTCCTACCAAGATCCTGGAAAAGGACCCAGCAATAAGTCGCTTTTTAAAACCAAATGTCCAAAAGTAAGAAATTTTATCTGCAATCTGCTAAGACTGCCTTTTCCCTTTCCATGTTCCTTGTTGTAGCATTGGAATAGCCTTAGGCACTTTTTTTTTTTTTTTTTTTTTGAGACAGGGGCTTGCTCTGTCACCCAGGCTGGAGTGCAGTGGTGTGATCATGGCTCACTACTCAACCTCCTGGGCTCAAGTGATCCTCCCATCTCAGCCTTCTGAGTGGCTGACCCTACAGGCATGCACCACCACAAGCTGCCAATTTTTGTAGTTTTTGTAGAGATGGGGTTTTGCCATGTTGTCCAGGCTGGTCTCAAACTCCCGGGTTCAAGCAATTCACCTGCCTTAGCCTCTCAAAGTGCTGGGATTACAGGTGTGAGCTGTGGTGCCTGGCCAGCCTTGGTCAGTTTTAACATTCAAGGAAAAGACAGCTGAGTTAGAGGACATGCGGTGTGAGCTCTGTAGGCTGTGGTTTACAGTCACTTGATGTGGGGTTACATTGTTGTCAACCATGCAGTGTAGCCAAGGCCACCATCCACTTAGGCATAGACTTGATACCATGTAGCATACTCAGTTACACACACACCATACTTTTCCTTTTCTTTTTCAATAGGAGTCATGTAGAATCATGTAGAATTGAATTTACCAGCATTCCTGTATTGAGCCCAAGCCTGTAGCTGTCTTATATTCAGTGACAGAGTGGGGAGTTGTATCTCCCAACTATTGGACCAAGTCTTAACTCCATGATATAGCTTGGCTGGAGCCAGTTATGGTCTTCAAAATTCTCTTTCCTAAAGAGGGCTCAAAAAATCAAGTGAGTGGTGGGCAAGGGGAGGGAGAGCATTAGGACAAATACATAATGCATGCAGGGCTTAAAACCTAGATGATGGGTTGATAGGTGCAGCAAACCACCATGGCACATGTATCCCTATGTAACAAACCTGCACATTCTGCACATGTATCCCAGAACTTAAAGTAAAATTAAAAAAAAAAAATCAAGTAAGCATCAGACCTCAGAATTGTGAGCACATCAGGCTCCTGAAGCCTGAATCTGCCCTGATCTGGGTATAGCCATAAAGGAGATTTAGTTCTCCTGGTGAGTGAGGTATCATCCCAGGATAATAGCACCTCTGAAATGGGGCTGGTTGCAGCTCAGCACTAAAGATGCAAACCTCCAGGGGAATGTTGGGAAAGGAATCACTTTAGGCTGAAACTTCCTTGGGATTTGCTCATTTTGGGGCATCTCTAAAGCTATCTGGGGATAGAGATGGTGATGTTAATGGTATTTGAGGCTGAGATCTCCTGGGTTCTTCTCCAAGCAAGGCCTGGACTCCACAGGCCACCTGAGACTCTTTTGAGACGAAGTGTCACTCTGTCGTAGCCCAGGCTGGAGTGCAGCGGCGCAATCTCAGCTCACTGAAACCGTTGCCTCTTGGGTTCAAGTGATTTTCCTGCCTCAGCCTCCCGAGTAGCTGGGTTACAGGCACCTGCCATGCCACCATACCCAGCTAATTTTTGCATTTTTAGTAGAGACAGGGTTTTACCATGTTGGCCAGGCTGATCTCAAACTCCTGACCTCAAGTGATCTGCCTTCTTACAGAGAGTCACACTAGCCTGACCACAGCTTCCTGATGTCCAGCTCAGGCCTCACCTGGCATCCAAGCCCCCTATTTGTGTGACTTTGCAGACAGAGGTGAAAGGATGTGGCCAGGCTCCCGGCTCTGTTCCTAGATGTGCTGAGCTGACACTCTGGGCATGACATGGACCTCTCTATGCTACAGATTGTCTGTAGATTCCCGTTCTTCCACAGAACATAGGACTAGAAGTCACAGAAAGGAGATGAGGTTTAACAGGAAAAACTACTGAGTTTTTAGCCCAAAGAATCAGAGACCCTGATCATGTAACCAGTTTGGAATTTATGGGGTATTCGGTGACCTAGCATTGGAAACTTCAGGCCAACACTACTCAGCCGAGAATGAAGGAGCCCACCCTGCTGGAACTCACGTCTGGGTCTGACCCTCACTTTCCTGTACCAGGGTCCCAAATGGTTCCACATCCCTAAGGTCCGAGCCCTGACAGCAGGGAGGAGTAGCAGTGATGGCCTCACTTCCTGGTACACTTTTTTTTTTTTTTTTTTTTCCTGAGATGGAGTCTCACTCTGTTGCCCTGGCTGGAGTGCAGAGGTGCGATCTCAGCTCACTGCAACCTCTGCCCCCTGGGTTCAAGCAATTCTCCCGCCTCAGCCTCCTGAGTAGCTATTACACATGCGTGCCACCAAGCCTGGCTATTTTTTGTATTTTAAGTAGACACAGGGTTTCACCATGTTGGCCAGGTTGGTCTCAAACCCCTGACCTGAAGTGATCTGCCCACCTTGGCATCCCAAAGTGCTGAGATTACAGGTGTGAGCCACTGCACCCAGCCCCTGGTACACTTTTAAAGATTTTCAGTGCCTGGTCTCTGGTCCCAGTCCAGACCCATTACTCCAGGCTCTCAGGGAACAGAGCCTGGGTACCAGCACTGTTAAGGCTACAGCTGCTTTCAGTGGGCACTTGGGCCTGAGAACCAGCGATGTTCTAGGAAGAAATGGCAGTCTGCTTCTTCTTTTTGGTGCTGTCTACTAAGTCAGCAGTCAGCCTACTTACTGGCTTTTTCATTTGTAAAATGAGGAGTTAATAATAGCAACTATCTCTAAAACTGGTTGTCTTTAGACTTAAAATAGAAAATTTACCTGAAAAGGCTTCATGAGCTATAAAATATTATGCAAATGCAACTTCTATTGCAGTGTTCAGAAATAACATAGCATGCATCTATTCTATCACAGCAAGTTAAAGCATTTGCATGTGTGAGCAACGCTCTGGGCATTCACACGTTTTGATGTTTTGATTGTAAAGTCATTTGCATGTTAGTGATGAGCTGCTGGAGGGCATCATTGAGCATACTTTGATCCTTGGTACTCACCTGGGTACTCACTCTCCAAAGGCTGAGAATGGGGACACAGGGAGACAGTGACAGCCAGACTCTAATGTCACTGTCAAACGACGTGGATGAATAGTCTAACTGTGGTTTTTCTACTACAGAAACCTGCTCTGGCTTTAAGAAGACATCGCCAAGAACTGCCAGTGGCCTGAAACATCAGCCGAAACCTGGGAAGGGTCCCTGCCCCACCAGCCGTACCAGGAGCCTGGCAGGGCATGGCTTTGAGCCACACTGGGCCCTGGCAGCTGCTGACACTGCTGAGTGCCAGGAGTCATTGGGCTGGTGCCCCTCCTTCAGACCACGCAGCAGGAGACCACTGAGAAACAAGAGAGATGGAGTCTGTCTCGAGGCTCAAAGCCCGCTTCCCGCTTGGCTGCTTTCTCAGTCCAAGCTGCGGCAGGGCAGACGCTGTCTGAAGGAGAGCAGGCAGTCCTGGCAAGCCCAAGTTCCATGAGAAAGCACCCATGGGTGTGAAGTGGGTGCTGCTCAGTGCCCTCCCACCCTCTGCATGCCCCAGAGGGGCAGGGGCAGGGGCAGGGGTCCTGCTTTGGGTTGTGCAGGAGAGGCAGACCTTCCACCGTGAGTGGAGGCGCTTGGCTCTCGTGAAGGCTTAGGTAAAAGTGTACTGGCCTGTTTTGGGCTTCAGGGACCTAAGTAATGGCCTCTCCATTGTTTTATTTTTACTGTGGCAATGGTGGCATCTATCATAGAGCCAATTGCAGGTGGTCTGAGATGGGAGTGGTGGTGTCATGTCCAAATCCTCCGGGGAAGGGCTAACTGCCATGGATGCCAGCAAGATGGAAAACCGGTTCTGCACACCGTGACCCAAAAGGGGGAAAACGATGACCAAGCTGGTTAATAATAAAAGGTCATTTTCATGTTGAGAGCATAAGATCTGAAAAATGAAAGGACAAAGATGTCTGCTTAACAGAGACACACACACACCACACACAAACACACAGGTACACACACACCATACACACACACACAGGTACACACACACACACCACACACAAACACACAGGTACACGTACACACACCATACACACACACATACATGCAGATATACACAGGTATACACCCGCAGATATGCATACACACAAGTATACAAATACACACCACACATAGATGCACACACATAGACATATGCCACACAAACACACCACACACACAAATACATACACCACACACACAGATACATAAATATGCATACATATGTATACACAGACATCCCCACATACCACATGCACACACTACATACATAGACACACACATGCCACACATATACAAACACAGATACACCACACACAGATACACACATAAACACACACCATATATGCATGCAAACATACAGACACACGTGGACACACACAGACCCCCCCAAACCACATGCGCACATCATGAATGGACACACACATACCACAAACAGATGCACACATACCCCTCCTCCCACACACACACAGATTCCTGGGGACGTTACAAAAGCCTACAGGCCCCACTAGCCGACTTCAGACCATGCATTTTAAAATCCTGACACACGGAAGCACCGATTCCGAACAGGACGAACCCACCGGCCTATTAGAGGAAGCCCTGGCAGCAAATGAAAAAAAGCATCCTCTAGAAAGCTACTATTTAGTGCTCAAGAGTAAAGAACTGGGGAGATGCTGAGAAAAAAATTCATAGCACGACATTAAGGAACGGATATCTCATTAATTTTAAAAGAGAAGATTGAATGGACAAGCGTCTAATGTGTTGACTGTAGAAAAACAAGCCAGTTAAAATGGCTGTTTGTTCACGGCCATGCTTTAACTGGGTGATATTTTTCTTTTCATGAATCTCTTCCACTTAAATTCTCTCCATCTTGGGAGGTCTGCCTTATTTCCGAGGTGAGCAAATCCTGCTCAGATCCTGGTCCACTGAGGTCTGTCCGAGGAGTCTTTCCTCGCCTCTGTTGAGATTTCCTGCCATGCACACAGTAGTGTGAGGTAGACGGTCTCGGGAGTTGGGATTGGCTTGACCAAGCATCTTGTTTTCTTTTTTCTTTCAAGGTTGAATAATGAAGGAAGCAAGAAGAGGGGGGAAGAGAGGTGATGGATGGAGGTGCACTGGGCAGCTTGTGTCCCTAAATTCGGATCGATGCCCTGAGGGACAGCGTGCTGCTGTGTAAGTCTGCCCACCTGGATACCGCCGGCTGCAGGGAGCTCTCTGGCATCCCCCAGAACACATCTGTGTCTAGAAAGTGTGCTTCACCAGGCGCTTTTGGTACGAGAGGAGCCATTGCTATGGGTGTGACCTTACACCTCTGGATTCATCAGGAAATGGAAAGGTCATGTCCTGTGCAGCTGGCGAGGCTGACTTGCCTACTCCTATGAGGATCACTTTCTTTCTGGTACAATCCACTTGATAAGGACTCTAGCAAAACCATTTTCTTGATAGTGATGGGCCCTTCATTTCCTAACCTGTTCACTACCCTTGGAGGCTGAGGTCTTCACTCTACTCCTGTTTCAGGGAAGGAAAGAACTAAAGCAGCTGCTCACAAGCAGGGGCATGTTCACCTCACTGTGTTTCAGCGGGCTTGGATGACAGAAATTTATGATGTCATTTGACATGAGCTGTGGAGAACAAACAGTATGAGACATTGGCTCTATTTTTATGAAAGAGGATGAGTTGTTTACGAACAAAATACATTTTTCACTCATTGTTCCACAATTTGATGATAGTCATGGAAAACTGAGTTATTCAAAGACCTCAAAGATTTGCAGATGTTTAAAGTCTTGTGACTCACGGCTTTGGTAAAATAATGCTTAACTAATAGGAAAAATAGCTCCTGGAAACATCCCCAGCTGAGCCGTGTGGGGACTGTGAGCATCTCTTAGCTGTGGGATGCCCCATAACAGGGTGGTGGCAGCAACAGGCTGTGAGGTGGGGGTTCAGGCAAACGCCGGACGTGTGCAGCCATCGTGGGGATGTGATGGGCACCGCAGTGCAGGCTCGCTGGGTTTGGTGGGTGGGGCTCTGAGAAAGCGTTCTTCCTTTTGCCGCTTAATTTTGCAAAGCTACAAAATAATAAGTGGCCTTAAAAAGCACTCTAATGAAACATGAAATTATGTACCTTTCTGTAGGGTCCAGCCCTACAGGGCCTGTGGATTTTTTAAAGTCCCGAGGGGCCAGAGGAATGTTAAAGAAACAGTCTTTAAGATCAATGATGATAAGTGGCCAATACTCAGGAATCATAGCAGGGGATGGCAAGCCGGGTTGCCATGGGTTGAAGGACAGCATGTACTGCCCTGAGATCAGTAAGCATTTTCCACTTACCAGATTTCTTTTGGATAACAACAACAGGTGAATTCCAAGGGGAAAAAGATTGCTCTATGTGTCCCAATATTAAGTGTACAAGGATCAAAATATGGAGGGCCTCCAGCTTATTTTTAGGGAGTGGCCACTGATCTACCCAAGTTTCTGAGTTTTCCAAGTTAAGGGGATGGGATCTGGAGGCTTGATAGTGACTGCTTCTAGAAAGAATAACCAAGTTCTGGCCGGGCGCGGTGGCTCAAGCCTGTAATCCCTGCACTTTGGGAGGTCGAGACGGGCGGATCACGATGTCAGGAGATTGAGACTATCCTGGCTAACACGGTGAAACCCCGTCTCTACTAAAACATACAAAAAACTAGCCGGGCGCGGTGGCGGGCGCCTGTAGTCCAGGCTACTCGGGAGGCTGAGGCAGGAGAATGGCGTGAACCCGGGAGGCGGAGCTTGCAGTGAGCTGAGATCTGGCCACTGCACTCCAGCCTGGGTGACAGAGCGAGACTCCGTCTCAAAAAAAAAAAGAAAAAAGAAAAAAAGAAAAAGAAAAAGAAAAAGAAAAGAAAAGAAAAAAAAGAATAACCAAGTCCTGTTGAATCCGATTTATGAGTAGGTATAATAGGCTGAGTAGTACCTTGTGCTGATTTTTCCAAACCTGTACCTTGAACAAATCCTTTTTTTTTTTTTGCCATAACGTCTTTACTTTGTTGTCTGTAATTACCTTGTGGAAAAGAAATCTGTGTCCCCCATTGTTGTAAAAGATCTATTCCCCAAAGATTAACTGGAATAGGTGTAATAGTACCAGGGGGTGAATAGTACCAGTCTGTCCCCCTTGGCCCACACAGTGTAAAACAGTGGAACTTTCATAAACCTCTGAAGCCTGACCAACACCAACTAATGCTGTGGATGCATATTCTTTGGGCCAGTGTCTAGGCCATTGATGTAAGGCTCTAATGGAGATATCAGCACCTGTGTCAATCATTCCCTCAAACTTCCTTCCTTGAATATGCACAGAGCACACAGTACGAGTATCAGAAATCTTGCTGGCCCAATAGGCTGTTTTGCCCTGAAAGTCTGTGCTTCCGAAACCTCCAGTTCTGTTACAAGAACTAGATCCTAGTGGAATGTAATGGAGTACAAGAAGTTGAGGATTGCGGTCTCCTGCTGCTGCATACCAAGGTACCGCAGAGCTAATGACAATATGAATTTCACCTGAATAATCAGAGTCGATTACACCAGCATGTACTTGAACACCTTTTAAATTTAGGCTTGAGCGACCAAGAAGCAAGCCGACAGTGCCAGGTGGCAAAGGGCCAAACATACCTGTGGGAACAGCAATAGGTGGCTCTCCGGGTAAGAGAGAAATATCTTGAGCGCAGCAGAGAGCTACAGCGGCTGAGCCTGTGGTGGCAGGGGACAAGCATTGTACTGAGATTTGTCTTGGGGCTGAGTCGTTAGATCCTGTGGTACAAATGGCTGAAGTGGGAATTGGGGGGCAGGTTGAATGGATTGGGCCGGGAAAGTGCTCATCTGACCGGCCGCCAAAGGCTGTGCGTTGAGGAATGTCCCATTATTTGGAGGGGCCTGGGGCCAGCCCCTCCTTCCATTTCCCTGGTTGTTGAATGGCTTTAAAGGGGTTACCATCAATGTGAAATTTTGAGCGACCCAATGATTTCCCTTACGGCATCGTGGGCACAGAGTGGAGGGGAAGGTTTGTTTCTGTATAGGGTTTTGTTGTTGGCGTTGAAAAAAATGGCGGCCTGAAAGCCGAAGACAATTTTTTCTACAATGCCCTGATTGGCCGCATTGAAAGTGTTTGCCAGAGAATCATCCAGGCATTCTAATAGTGGCGATGGCTTGTGCCATGACCATTGCTGGACGTAGAGTTCCCCCACGCCTTCACAAGCTTTAATGTAGGAGGAGACTACATCACCTCCTGGTGGAATTTTGCCTTTCATGGAGTGAATAGCTGCCTGACAGTCTGCATTTGTTTGTTCATAAGCTGTAAGTTCTACAACAAGTCACTGGTCATGGCCATCAGGGATTGCTTTCTCTGTCACATCTTGAAGAGGGACAATAAATTCTGAATAGGGTTCATGTTGTCCTCGTGTAACGGCCGTAAAAGATGGACACATTTTGCCGTCATTCTGAATCTTATCCCAAGCATCTAGGCAACATTTTCGTAATTGTTCAATAATCTCATCATTTAGTATAGTTTGGTTTCGAATTCCAGCCTGTTGTCCCATTCCCAGTAACTGGTCAGCCGTAACATTAACAGGATTAGAGCCCTGATTAAGACGAATGCGTTCCTGGACAGCATCAACCCACCAAGTCCTGAATTGTAAATATTGGGATTTAGATAAGACTGACTTTGCTAGAATTTTCCAGTCACAGGGCACCAGACGTTTACCTTTTGCTAGGGCCTTTAGTATGGAACGGACAAAAGGGGAGTTGGTGCCATACTGCTTCACTCATCCTTTGAAATCTTTGAGGAAGTTAAAAGAAAAACTTTCCCAAGCAGCAGGGCATAGCTGAACCTGGCCTGAGTGAATAGGATCTGGTTGGACTGCTGCCTGGACTGTAGGTATACCTGGAGCTGGCTGCGCCACGGCAGCAGGCAGTTGTGGGGGCTGATTATTCACCTGAGGAGTCCAATTCTTAGGCTGAGGGACCTGACTCTCAGGCTGTACATCTGGAGAAGCCACGGGATCAGTCGCCTGCTGAGCAGGGTCAGCTGGCTGTGGCTGATTTTGTGCCGCAGGGGTGGCAGGTATAGGAGGTTGTAAAATTCCAGGAAATTGCCAGGCTTCAGGAGCCCCGTATTCTCTTACCTGAGCGATGGCTCTCATAAGAGGAGTGTCATCTTGAGGGATGTATGTAACTTGTTGCTTATGAGCGGCAATGGTGGTGGTGGCAACTGCATGAGTGACCGGACCAGAAGGAGAAAGAAGTTAGGGTTTTGAACAGAGGAAGAATTGAGAACCTATAAGCCAGGTTGAGGTGAGATGACCTGCTGGGCAGGTCTTTCAGGGGCCTGAGGTCCAGGTTGCTGCAGTAACTGCGGGACAGGCTTCAAGGGAGCCTGATGTGCTGAAGGAGAAACAGAAGTGAGAGATGGATAACCAGGCTGTGGAGGGATAGGTTTGAAGGCCTCATTGCCAGCTCAAATAGATGGAAAGTTGACAGCCCCGCAGCAGGGCTGAGCCGAGACAGAGTTGAGAGCCTCGTTACCAGGCTGAACAGACGGAAGGTTGAGGGCCCTGCAGCAGGGCTGAACAGGGACAGAGTTGAGAGCCTCGTTACCAGGCTGAACAGATGGAAAGTTGAGGGCCCTACAGCAGGGCTGAACAGGGACAGAGTTGAGAGCCTCATTACCAGGCTGAACAGACGGAAGGTTGAGGGCACTGCAGCAGGGCTGAACAGGGACAGAGTTGAGAGCCTCATTACCGGGCTGCATAGAAACGTAGTTCAGAGCCTCTTTTTCAGGCAGTGTAGCCTCATTTTCAGGCCACGCAGATGGAAGGTAGGGGGCCCTACAGCAGGGCTGAGGAAAGACAGGAGGGTCCAGTTGCAATGGTGTTGATAATATATTTTGGTTGGATTTTGCTGGTTTGGGGAAATGAGATCATTTAAATCATGTAAAAGTTCATCATAAAGCGATAATGGGGGCGCGGTAGGTTCTGGTGCAGGCGGCGGGGCCAAAGGAATGTCAGAATGGAGGTCTGTCTGTAAAACGACGGCCTCAATCTGTGCAGTATCCTCAGGAGAAAGAGAACTGAGGACTTCTCAACCTCCTCAGAGGAGAGGGAAGAGGGCTCAGTCTCCAGGTTGTTCTCCTGAGTCTGCAAGGAATCCAGAACAGAGCAAACCAAAGTCCAGACTGACCAAATGGTGGGAGGAATAATACGCCCCCCTTTATGAGCAATTTTGAATTGTCGACCAATCTCATCCCACTCTTTGAGTTCTAAGGTTCCCTCAGTAGGAAACCAAGGGCAAAGGAGATCTACGACCTCAAACAATTCAATTAACTTATCGGCAGAGACTTTTACATCTCCTTCTTTAAGGAGAGTTTTTATAAAGTTTAAATAAGCTGAGTACTTAGTACTGGCCTGTCCCATGGTGGCCCGGGATACTCTGAGTGCCCAAGCTTACCACCAAGCCTATTGACCACAATTCTCAGGAATCTGTCATTGATGTCCTCCACTGAGTTCCATGCTTGAAGCGCGCCATCACACAATGAAAGAGAAATCTTCACTGGGCGCCAGGTCTAGGGTCCAGCCTTACATGGCCTGTGGGTTTTCTCTTCGTGTGCAGAGACGAGAGATTGTAGAAATAAAGACATAAGACAAAGAGACAGAAGAAAAAACAGCTGGGGCCGGGGGACCACTACTGCCAAGATGCTGAGACTGGTAGTGGCCCCAAATGCCTGGCCACGCTGCTACTTATTGTATACAAGGCAAGGGGGCAGGGCAAGGAGTCTGAGTCATCTCCAATGATTGATAATGTCACGCAAGTCATGTGTCCACCATACAGGGGGCCTTTCCCTTTATGGCAGCCGAGACGGAGAGAGAGAGGACGGCATATGTCACGCGTCATCATTTCTTCTAAGCACTTACCAGAAAGATCAAAGACTTTAATGCTTTCACTAATTCTGCTACTGCTAGCTAGAAGACGGAGCCAGGCATACAGAACGGAACGTGAAAGTGGACCCGGAGTGTGAGCGCTGAAGCACAGCATCACTGGGATGATTCCCTTGCCCGCTCTGCTAAGTGACGGGTGCCTTCCCAGGCACTGGCATTGCCACTAGACCAAGGAGCCCTGTAGTTGCCCTGATCCGGGTGTGACAGAGGGCTCACACTCTTGCCTTCTGGTCACTTCTTATCGTGTCCCTTCAGCTCCTAACTCCATATGACCTGGTTTTTCCTAGGTTATAATTCTAGAATAGGGATTATTATAATAGCAGAACAAAGAGTAATTCTACAAACTAATGATTAATAATATTAATACATAATCATATCTATATTCTATTTCTAGTACAACTATTCTTATTATTTTCTTCATTATACTGGAACAGCTTGTGCCTTCAGTCTCTTGCCTCGGTACCTGGGTGACTTGCCGTCCACACCCTTCCATAGCAAAATGTTGTCATCATTTCTTCTTTTTCTTTGGAGGAAAGATTGAGTCTATATGTCCCGGAGACAGAGAGAGAGAGAGAGAGAGAGAGAGAGAGAGAGTGTGTGTGTGTGTGTGTGTATCTGAGAGAGAGATAATGAAAGACCATATAATATCTAAAAGATAATTCAAAAACCAAAACTTCCCTTTTTCAAAGTGCTCCCTTCCTCCCCAAAATGAGAACATATTTATCGACCAGTTCTAAAGTCCCCTCCTCATCTCTGAAGGACAAGCCCGGGGGTCTTAAACCGCCTCTCTGCTGCAGCTCAGGCTAGTGGTAAAGCCATCTCACACTGCAGTGCAGTGATACATCATCACAAGCTTTCCCCACCCTGGGGTTGAAGCCAAAGGCCAGTGCTTATTTCCTGAGCCATCCCAGAGCGCACGCTGTCTGCTGCCCGCAGCATTCCTTTCAGCAGTTGGCATGATCAGCACAGACCACGGCATCTGCTGACATTTTTAGAATAAGGCCACTGTGCTGGCACTTGCATGTGTCAGTGCAGCCACCCTCAGCTGAAATTGTGGTGCTCGGGGGTTCAATTTATAGGACGTGCCCAAGGGCAGGGCTGGAGCCCAGTGGTGTGTTGCGTGCTGTGTTCTCTGACTTCAGGGTGCTTCACCATCCCACTGTATTTGGAGCAGCCCCCTGTAGGCCACTGGGTTATTGGGCAGTCTCTGTCCTTCCCATCTCCCAGCTGACCCAGGGAGCCTTGGCCCAGCCAAATTCATTGTTTCCTCCAAACCTAACTTGGCTTTGCAAGAGCAGAGGGGATCCAGGGGAGGCTAGGATGGAAGAGTGTGAGGGAGAGACTCTTACTGCTTGACCCCAGAGAGGGTGGTGGCGATGATGGATATAGACACGAGGGTGCGTCCACTGCAGGACCACTGCCTCACATGGATTTTTAAGTGGTTATTTGGAGTAAGGTTCAGTATGTGCAGTGGTGTGTGCGTTTTGTGTGTGTGTGCTTGTGTGGTGTGTGTGTATGGCATAATGTGTGAAGGTGTATGTGGTATGTGTTTGCTATATGTCTATGGGTACTGTGTGGTGCATGCATGTTCTGTGTATTTGTGTGCATGTGCATGCATGTGTGCCTGTCTCTGCATATGTGTATGTTTATGTGTGCATGTGGGTACAAGTGTGTGTACATGTATGTACATGTGTGCACACGTGTGAATGTGTGTATGTGCACATTTGTGCATGTGCTTATGTGTGTGGATGCATGTGTGCACATAAATGTGTGTGCCCGTGCACATGCATATGTATGTGTACGTGTGTATATACATGTATGCATTAACATATATGCATGTGTGCACATGTACACGTGCGCATGCCTTTTGTGCATGCGTGTGTGCAGGTATATGTATATGTGTGCATGTCTGTGCATGTGTGTAACCTCCTTAGAATAGGCAGAGATTGGGGCTTTCTTTGTCTACCCCAGTTTCCTTTAGGCTGTCTTCATAGAGAAAGGAATAGCTCAAAACCCACAACCTTGCTTCGCCCTGATGGGGGATTTCTGGGTCTCCTCGGTCTGTCTTTTATTAGGCAGGCCATGGGCTGTCAGGCCCTTGCTGGGTAGATGCTCTGCTCATGAATAAGAGATAGAGGCAGGGCAGGACAGGGCCCCTCCCTGATGGGCCTCCCCCTTCTGTGTGGTGGAATCTCACAGACAACTTTGAGTGGCCTGTGCATATCCACTTTTTTTTTTTCTTTTTTTCTTTCTTTTTTTTTTTCTTTTTTTGAGATAGGATCTTGCTCTGTCACCCGGACTGGAGTGCAGTGGTGCCATCAGAGCTCATTTCAGCCTCGACCTCCCAGGCTCAAGCTATCCTCCTGCCCCAGCCTCCCAAGTAGCTGGGACTACAGGTGCATGCCACCACACCTGGCTAATGTTTTGATTTCTGCAGAGACAAAATCTTACTATGTTGTCCAGGCTGGTCTCAAACTCCTGGGCTCAAGAGATCCTCCTGTTTGGGCCTCCCAAAGTGTTGGGATTATAGGCGTGAGCCACTGCACCTGACCTACACATTCACTTTTTTAGGACATGGCAGGGACTTAATGTTTTAGAAAACACTTAGCTACCCCTGTGACAATGCTGCTTGACACTATTGGACAGTGTGACTTACCGTATCCTAGTAACTTCCATGAAAATCATCACAAAGCTCAAGGTAAGTTTTTATTAAAAATCACAGTTTTTAAAAATGTCCAGTGACACAATGTAGCTCTTCTGAAATGAATGGAAAACATGACACACTGCTAACCAGTGGAGGGAGCTCTCTGCAGGGCTGGGAGGCCTGACAATGCAGCTGTTGCTTCTGCAAGTGGAAATCCAGGCCAACTTGCAGTCATTGGACTGATGTCCAAGGGCAATCACCATCCAGCAACTACAGGCAGGGCTGGGTGATAGGGAGTATGGGAGAAGGACGTGCTCAGATGAAAACATGCATGCAACGATTTTCACCACTGAACGCACTGTTTTCTGTGACAGAAACACTCAGCCCTGCTGGGGGACAAGATATTCACGGCCCCAGGAGCCAATGTGATGCCTCTAGGGCAGTCTGTCCATGATGCTCCTTTGTTCCCTGCTAAACAAGGACCATAAGGTGAAAGGCACCTTACCTTATGGAGTGAGCCCAGACCCCAGGGAAAAGCTTGGGTAGAACAATCCAAGGGGCAGCCTGGGTATGAGAATCCAGCCCAAGCTAGCTGCTCTAGAAGCCCTAGAAGCCCGGAGGCCTTTCCCAGCTTCCCAAATGTAGCCCTTTTCACATGACCAATCCTTCAATTCAGTTGCCTTTCTCTATTTGCCCTTCTTAGTGGCTGCAGGGGGAAGGATAATGATTCCTGACCGCAGGACACATTTTCACTAGAAAAGACTTCCTCGTGCTGGCCACAGTGGGAATTCTGCACACAGGTGCCTGCTTCACCAAGCGGACAGGCTCAGGAGATTGTCCAGGGACAAGGAGACCCGGCTGGACCTCTGCAGGGAGGTGGGGCCCCTGCCCCCCCTCTTGCCCCATCACATTCTGGACGTTTGGCATCCCGAGGCTCCTGGGAGGGGAGAAGTGCTGAGAAAGAGGCCAAAAATCACACAGAAAGAAGACAGAAAACTGCACGCACTTCCTACATAGGTGCTACCATATTCCTACGAGCACGGGGCCTGTGTTAAAGGCTCCCTGTGGAAGTTACGGAAGGAAGCCACCCGGAGTTCAGCCTCACAGCCTCTTTCTCAGATGCGGTCACCACTTTACCAAACCTGGCACATCCAACCACTCCTTTCATAAGTAAAGGATTAGTTAAGACCAGAAAATAATTCTCTGGTCTTGTATCTTCACCTCAAACTCACACTCCAAAAGGCCTATTTGTGGTGAGGCTCAGGGTCTTTGGCTTGTTATGAATTAACACTTCCTTTGGAAACTCTTTAGATGGCTTTGATCCCTGTACTGTCCCCCATTACAGACACAGAAAGCAACAGGGGATTCTGGCAGCACCCTCTCTGTGGAGGAGAGGAAGGTGTGGACCACGTTCAGGGGAAGGCAGCCGGAAGCTGTCCTCAGTGAGACGCCGGGGGTTGGGCCTCTTGTCCCTGCTCTGCAGCCTCCGTGCAGGGCTTTATTTACCAGTCACCAGGTCGTCAAGACAGTCTGCAGGAGAGAGGATTTCGGGGGGAAAGTAAGCCAAGCCAATTCATTCAAACGGTCTCCTTTTATCACAAACATGTAAGTTTTCCATCTCATAACAGAGACAGTAAAAGCAGGATCCAGGCCTTTTTTTTTTTTTTTTTCTTTCCTTAACTGGCTACATGCTTAGAAACTGCACTGGTCAAACTTGATTTTCTTTTTAAAGCCTCAAAACATTTTTATTGTCATGAAAGCTTTTCAGTGACCAGGGATCAGTCTCATGGGCTGTCACAGCCATGCCGTAGAAGCAGCCAAATTCCTCTGCCTTTGTCCTCCCTTCAGGAGTCACATGCTAAGGCATCCTTGGGCATTCGGAAAAGGCCACTTGGGGTGTGAGTGCTCTAGGCCACTCTGCAATGCCCCTGGGCGCAATCAGTAACAAATGCACTCCAGGACCCAGAGAAGGGGAAAGACACGAAAGGGATTTGGAAACAGATTGTAAAAATAACCTGTATGAAAATCACACAGACAAGAAAACAAACAAATCCATCTAGCCCCTGGGATCCTGCCATTCGTCTTCTCCCCCAGCATTGCCTTTGCTTTGTGGAGGGTGAGTCCTGGGATAGGCTTTGGGTGACGCGTCACGGGCGTGTTCCATCCAAGGCTGGCTCTCCCAACTGGCAGAGGGAGGTGGCTGACAATCAGTTCCTCTGGATTAATTTTCCTGAGATTGTTTCTGTGATCAAAGACAGCCACCGACAGGTACGGGAGCGGTTAGTTCACCACGTCATAGTAGTAATTGCGCAGCCGCAGTTCCACTGCTGCGAATCCGGGCCTGTTCTCCACACTGGAACGGGAAGAGATGCATTCTTGTTTGTCAATGTGCTTGTGAAAAAACGCTGATCGCAAGCTGGGCCTCTGCAGGCTGCGTACCAGTGGTGCTGCTCCCTGGTGGCTGACTCTAGGGCCTGCAGCTCACAGTGTGGTCCCTGTGCTCCCCGCCCCAGGGTGACCAGAAGGCTGTCGGAAAGTGTATGCCTACTGTAGACCTAAATAATCCATATCTGTATTTTAACAAGACCTCCAGGTGATTCACGTCCACCTTAAAGTAGGAGACTTTTTGCATTAGAACTGGGAGTGTTTTAGCCCCAGGTTCAGATATGCGGCACACAATACGCTTCTGTGCCACAGGCAACACAAAGAGGCTGTCTCGCTGTGATTTTAGCAAAACAGGTGTCTGAAAATACTCGGCACATGTACTGCGGATATAGTCAACATCTGACTCGTAATCTTGTTAAGAGAAGAAATACGAACATAGCTTTAATTCTTCCTTTCCACGCTCTAATCCATGGCTCTGGATTTTCTGAAAATGGGCTGTTGATACGGGTTCTTATGAAAACCCAAAACATGTCATGGCAGAAGCAAAGACCTGGGGCTTGTCTATGATCCACCTTAATATAGCCAGTCCTTACTGCCACTGCTGGCCAGGGAGGCACTGATGTCAGTGAACTACCGGCAAAAGCGTTAACAGTTCGCAGTCTCTAAACAAACATTTACAGACACTTCTGTTTACTCTCACACAGATATCCTTTACAGATCAGTTGGAAGCAAGTACTAAAACCCCGATAATCAATCCTCACTTAGAAGTTATTTTTCTTATTTTGCAAGATTTCTGGATCTATTACAAGTGGGTGAAGTTGAAATATAATAAGTGAAAAAGTGAAATAGAATGTGAGGTTAAATTGTATGAAACCATCCACGTTCAGCCATTTTGACCTATGGCAATGGCAATTTCATATGGTTCAATGTCGACACAAGAGAACGGCCATAGAACGTGCATCAGGACCAAGACTCACTCATCATTTTAAGAGCAGAGTGGCTTCTACAAATCAAAATGGGTAGCTTTGTCAAACGGCATCAAAATACATGGTTTCACTTATAGCTTTCAATAGCGAGCAGAATGATAAAACTGCTGGAATTGATCAGTGTGGTCAGCCATCTGTGGTCATGTCTGGGGACACGGGCCTCCCACGGTGTCACTAAGAGGGGCCTTGTCTCTGGCCACCAAGTGTGTTCCAAGAGGGGATATGGTGGCCAAGCCTCTGGTACAGGAGCATGCGTCCACCCAGAGGGACAGCCTCTATCTCGCTCCTAAACTTCTACAGTCAAAGAGAACATACTTTAGCATCTTTGCAAAACAGGGGGCTCTGCTCCAACTGTGGGGATCCAAATGGTACAAAGAGCACCTTTGGAGCTTGCTCTGGGGGTTCATCTGCCCAGCAGCCAAGCACCAAACAAATAAAGGGAAACAGGAATACAGACTCGTCCTCAGGAAAAACACCTGCTCAGGTCTCCTAGGAAATCTCTCCTGTACATCCATGGGAGATGCTGCCTCCGGGAAGCCGCGACACAGCTGTGCTTCAGCAGCAGGAGGGTGATGCAGTGCTCTTGTGTGCCCAGCTTCCTGCCCTGCCCTGGCCTGCCACTCTGCTTTCAGGCCAGAGTGCAGTTTCTGCTCTGCCCCTCATGCCCAGTGACCCTTCTCCTCTCCCCTCATCCCTATACCCAACCTTGCTTCTTAGCCTGCACGTGTCAGCTGCAATCCCTAAAGGTGGCCTATTTGGAGCCCCTATTGGATGTGTGACCCTTCCCTCCCCATAATTTTCTGTTCTCTTTTAAAGTTTCCAGTGTGTGATTTTATATAAAGAGATAAACGGTCTTCATCCTGGGTTCCTGGCACAGAGCTCCTAAAACCCGTGGAATTTCCTGATTGTTGGGCTGAAAGCAGCATCTTTTGTTACTCATAATAAACCCCCTTTAACCATACCCGGGTTTGTGCTAATGAGACTGCTTCTCTCCCTCCCTCCCTCTTTCTCTCCCTTCATCTACCTCCCTCCCGCTCTCTCTGTCTGTTTCTATATATCACCTTGGAGAGGGTGGCTGTTTACAACTGAGGAAAAAATGAAAAAACAAAGCAAAACAAAGCAAAACCAAACAAAACAGAGAATATACTAGGACCACCTGTAGTCCCTTCATTGAATCCACCACATTCTAGAAGCTCTAATATGCTTCTGTGCTACAGGCAACTCTGAGAAACTACTTCGACATGAGAGGGCTTAAAAAACCCCATACACACACGTGATGTCCTCCAGGCCCCTGGGCCCTCCTTGCTTTGATTTCTCACTGGAATCATCCCTTTCCTAAGACACACCATAGGACACACTTATTTTTAGCTTATTATTTATTGCCTGTCTGCTCCAGTCCCAACTATAAGGTCTGATAAGGACAGGGTCTGAGGCTTCTGTGAGGCTTGCATCTGGGGCGGCAGCCTGCACAGCATGAGCTCCGGCAGTGGCCACCGACCCTGTGAATGACCCCGGGCTCTCAGAGGATGTGCCGCTCAGAGGAAAGCTGGCTGAGGCTGTGCAGGGAGCCAGGGCAGATCTCACCAAGGTCCTGGGAATTCATGCTGTATCTTGGGCTTACTGATCTTTAAACAGGAATTGGAGCCACATCTCGAGCCTCCCTGACTCTCAGAGAAACTGGACAGCCCAGGAATTTTCTCCATTCGACAGAGGCCCCCACTGGAGGGCTGGGACTATTAGGAGACTGTTTTTCAGGATCAAGAGCACCAGCTTCTCTCCATTTGCAAGGGCTTTCCCCACGGGTGTCTTCAATCACCCGAAGCACGACTTGGCTCTGGAGAATACTGCAGTGGAAGGCTTCCTGACTGAGTCCTGCTTTCTAAGGGCCAGTGTTTCCTTCTCGGCTTTCATGCTGCCTTCCTGAGTGGCCCGCATGGGGCAGGACTCTAATGTGTTTCCTCTTTGGAAAGCTGGAGGGGGAAGGAGTGAAGCACGGGCCATCCCAGAATATGCCAGATTGGGGTATTGATTATTTTGAGTTGAAAATATTGGATAAATTGTAGTTTTGGAAAGGACGAGCTGACCCGTCTCTTTGTGTCTGCAGCAAGCCATAAAGATTCCTCTGGGAAGGAGACCCTCCCTGTAGCAGGATGAGAAAGTGGCCCTTATCATCAGAGACTGGGCACTGGAGCCGCAACAGGCCTGAGTAAACATGTTTAACAAAGTATCCCTTGTCTTCCACTGGTTTTACACCATCCTCATATCTCCGAGTGCCTTCTCTAGAAAATTTACTCCTAGCCAGATTCGTCCTGTCATTTCTTCTTAAATGTATGGCTCTTTGTCTAAAAAGTATAAAAGCATCTTGCTTTGGCCACTTCTTTAGACTTCACTCTCTTGCGAGTCTCCCCATAAACATGTAAAACTAATAAAATTGGTATGCTTTTCTTTTATTAATCTGCCTGGTATCAATTTCTAGGTCCAGCTGAAGAGCCCGCTAAGACCAAAAAGGGGTTGGAGGTAATCTCTGGCTCTCTTACAATGGTGAGTGAGGGATGCTGTCTGCCTTCTCAGGGCTCTGTCACTGAGGCTGGGAAGTCCCTTTGAAATCCCTCCAGGACCACACCCTGGAACTGATGACAAGGCCTGCGGTGAGGGACCCCTGCACCTTCTGGAGGGCCTCGAGCAATAGCCCGGGTTACCAGGACCAGCCCTTGGCACTTCTGAGTTCTCCCTGTGGCCCTGCTCCAAGGAATGTTTTTCTTTTTTTTTTTCATTCAACTGCACCTCATTGAATTTCTTATGTTCAGACAAAGTGATACGGAGCTAGAAAGAAATTATGTAGGCATATAGAGTGGGTGACAGAGTCCTCTGTAAGGTTTCCTTGTAATAAAAAGCAGCCCCTAAATCATGTCTTTTTCTAACAAAAAGCAGCCTGAAAAATCAAGCTGCAAGCATAGATAAGCAAGCTAAAAGCTCGCATAGGTAAATGCTGGAAGCTGTGTCGATAGAAAAGGGACACCTGGAGGCCAGGGATATTCAACATGGAGGTTCCCTCTTCCACTTTCCTTGTTGCCAAGTGTGCAGTAAAAAAGCAGGCAAAGGCTGGGCGCAGTGGCTCACACCTGTAATCCCAGCACTTTGGGAGGCCGAGGTGGGCGCATCACGAGGTCAGGAGATCCAGACCATCCTGGAGCCGAGATTGCGCCACTGCACTCCAGCCTGGGCGAGCGAGACTCCATCTCAGGAAAAAAAAAAAAAAAAAAAAAGCAGGCAACATGGCACTGGCCAAGTAGAGACCTCATCTGCATAATAAAAGATCAGGGTGGGGCAACCAGTTTCTTTCCGTGTTATGTAATGACCCACCTGGTCCAACCAATCTTTGGGCCCTATGTAAATCAGACTCAAGCTCATCTATAAAACCCTGTGTATTTCCACAGGAACCTGAAGAACCACTTGGCAGCCCTTATCTGTCTGCAGGAGAGAGAGCTTTTCTCTTTTCTTTTGCCTATTAAACCTCTGCTCTTAAACTCACTTCTTGGGTGTCTGCATCTTCGATTTGCTTGGCGTGAGGCAACGAACTCAGGTATTACCGCAGACAAATACAGCTGCTTCAAAAGTTTCTGAACATCTCCCCACCTCCCCCAACCCTGTTTGAGGTCACTACTAGGAACACTGTAACCTTCAGAAATATCACTTTGCTGGGAAATAAATCAAAGTCTGATAAAGAGCTGCGATTTCTAATCTGGGGCATGGGGCATTGTCATGATTTCCCTTTGACTGGGGCTTGTGCCCGGGAGCTGACTCCTCCAAGCCTGCAGAACTCACGGAAATGCACCACTGCAGAGCGGACTGGGGTGGGAACCAAAAGGGGAAAGACACTGCCTGCCTGGGAACCTCACTCAGGTTCCATCTTAAATCTCCAGGCGGGAAAATACGTTTAGAAAGAATGCTCTCTTAAGGAGACTGTTGACTGCTCTACTTCGCTGTAATTCTGGCGAATATCCAGTGAGTATCACGTAGACTGCTTTCCCTCCCCGGCCTCCCCCTGGTGGACCATTCTGGAAATAACAGTGCCCACTGTTAGTGTGTCCATGGAGGACAGAGGTGGGCCCAGCGGCCCCCATCCTGATTCCTTGAGTCACAAGAATGCACCATGGCCCAAAGGGTATTCAGCAGCCTCACCGCAGCCACCCGGGAGCCAAGTGGGAGGTGGTGCCCCTGGCTGCAGCACCTAGCCCTCTCCCCACCCACCTTTCACTCCTTACTGTAAAACACACACCACAAAGAAGAATCGACAGAAATAAATAGATCAGCATCAACGTTAAATGCAAAAACTCCCCACTGCGAGTTCATTTTTAATTCCAAGTTTTTGCATTTGTATCACAATGATTTAAACTCTACCCTCTTCACCCTCCTACAGGAAGGGAAGCCTTGCAGGCAGGACCAAAGAACACTACCAGCAAAGGGTCACAGGCTGCCACGTGCCCAAGGGCTGCCCTCCCCAGGGTCCAGTGCTGCCAGTGACTACCTGCCAATGGTTCTGACAATTCTGGTTTGGGCACTGGGAGAATTAAGCCAAGACTTAGGAATAAACATCCTCCTAAATCCATGAATAACACTTCCCTCTTGCTGACATTTAGCTCTCCCTGTAGCACTAACACTTGGGGTTGGAGAAGATGCCCCAGGGTCCAGGCCAGGCCCCTCTCCTGAGCCATGGCAGCAGCAGGGGCAGGGTAGCAACTACCCACAGTTTGCCTGCTGCCTTTGTGGCTGTGCCCTGGGTGGTTTCTAGATGGAGAATGAGATTATTTCCCCATCACTCACAATTGTGGTAGAGTGATACTCCCAGGGTGGGGAGGGGAGGTCTCGGAACCCCAGGTGGCATCTGCAGCATTTGAAATAGCCCTCATCTTTCAGAGGCTCTGGCAATGTCAGCTGTATCTGAGGGCAAACCTGATTCCACAAAGCATCAAATCCATGGCCAGGATTTGTGATGTCCTCCTGATCACAAACCACGTCGATTCTAAGCTGCATGGGCTCTGTGTGTTCAGTTCAGTACCAGGGAGCTGGAGACGGCAGCTTGGGGTCACCGTGCTACGCACGCACAAGCAGGCTGCTGAGCCTGGCAAAGCTGTACTCCTAATTTTCAGTGACAATGCATTTTCCTTCCCTGCTCAGCTGCCCTGAGCATCACCTGAGAATAATGCCAGATGTACTTTACAAGCATAACAGCACCTGGATCCACTAAGCGAGACATATGATGGCAGTCAGGGTGGACTGAGGCCACCACTTCAAGGACGAGGTAGATTCTAGGGAAGTGCAACCTTAGCCAATCCATTTGTGACCTGGCCAGAGTCCGAGGTCACCGCTCACTGCTCATGGTCATCAGGGAGTCAGGAAAGTATAACACCCCCTACTGAGTACTGCTACCAGAAACGGCATCCAGCCCCAAACTCTTACAAACACCTTTTTAGTTTGACTGCCCTTGCCCCATATCTCCACCATTATCGACGTTTAAATTTGGACACTTGGGTTAGAGTCCCTGTCTAAACTTAAAGCAGGACCAGCCCCCACCATTGTTTGTTTAGAAAGGGGGCACATTCCTGATTCATGAAAAGGTGAACTTTATGCTTGTTTCAGACGCCCAGCCATTTCACCTGTCTCCAGAGCATTTAAATACGTCGCAGGCAGTGTTAGGTACTCACTCGTATGTCCAGCACAGGTTCATGAGATCGTACATCTCTCTTGGACATCCTGCAGGGCACCCCATCCGCTCTCCTTTTTCTAACATAGCGGTGACTTCACTTCCTTTCATCCCCTACAACATGCAAGATATGCATAAGCTTTTTTTTTTTTTTTTTTTAAAGGTGTTAGCCAAACAAAACAAAACAGCCACTCCAAGACACGGAGGAGTACACATTGTATGATTTCAATTATATGAAGTATAAAAACAGGAGCACTTAATCTGTGATGCTGGAGTCAGATGGGTCAGCCGCGGGGAAGGCTGTGTGTGCAGAGGAAACGGCCTCTGGGGTTCTGTTCGTCATCTGGGGGCTGATTTTACGGGTATGTTTCATTTGTGGAAAAACCTCTGTGCTGCATGCTAAGAGTTGTGCCCTTTTTGGTATATATGTTTTAATGAAAAGATCTAGGGGAGGCCGAGGTGGGCGGATCACAAGGTCAGGAGATCGAGACCATCCTGGCTAACACCGTGAAACCCCGTCTCTACTAAAAATACAAAAAATTAGCCGGGCGTGGAGGCAGGCGCCTGTAGTCCCAGCTACTCGGGAGGCTGAGGCAGGAGAATGGTGTGAACCCGTGAGGCGGAGCTTGCGGTGAGCCGAGATCGCACCACTGCACTCCAGCCTGGGAGACAGAGCGAGACTCCGTCTCAAAAAAAAAAAAAAAAGATCTAAAAAATGTAACTAAGATACTGTAAAGAGTCATGATTTCTATTTCAACTCTAATGAATAATGAGCTGGGTTGTATTTTGTGTGTATTTACGTGCGTTGACACACAATGGGAAAAGCACACTCTTCAGCGAGCATCACATATTTCGTCCTCAGTTTGGAACAGACTGAGGGCACATTAACTGCTTACTGGTAAAAGATAACGAGAGACTCAGAGAGGTGCTCAGATTTTAGGGTTTTTAAGTTCCTGTAAAGACAGTCTGGTGCTTATCTGTTCTAACAGCCCCACAGTGAGAAAACGAAAGAGGAGCGGCTCACTCGATACGGCTTCTGCCCGTAGGAGAATGCTTCCCACATCAACACTCCAAAGCTCCAGACATCGCTTTTGCTGGAGAACTTGTAGTAGTTGATGCATTCCGGAGCGTACCACTTGACAGGCCACTTTCCATGGGTCTGGGCCTAAAAGCAAAGCAGAGGGAGAAATTCCATTAAGAATAAAATTGTGGGCTGGGCGCAATGGTTCATGCCTGTAATCCCAGCACTTTGGGAGGCTGAGGAGAGCAGATCACTTGAGATCGGGAGCTCAAGACCAGCCTGGCCAACATGGCGAAACCCTGTTTCTACTAAAAATACAAACATTAGCCAGGTGTGGTGGTGGGTGCCTGTAATCCCAGCTACTTGGGAGGCTGAGGCAGGAGAATTGCTTGAACCCAGAAGGCGGAGGTTACAGTGATCTGAGATCACACCACTGCACTGCAGCCTGGGTGACAGAACGAGAGACTCCATCTCAAAAAAAAAAAAAAAAAAAAAAGAAAGAAAGAAAAGCATAAAATTGTGTACACTCATGTTCATAGCAGCATTATTCCAAATAGTCAAACATGAAAGTAACTCAAGTGTCCTTCAGCAGATGAGTGGATACACAAAACACCATCTCTATAGACAACGGAATAGTATTCAGCCTTCAAAAGGAAGGGAATTCACTACAATATGCACGAGCCTGGAGGACATTATGCTGAGTGAAACTGAGACAGGAGAATAGGGCCTGGAGGCAGGGAACCTAAGGACTTCCTAGAACTAAATCGAATGGAAACACTTCAGATATGACAGGAAATATCCTCTTCATTTACACAGGGCGTACACTCAGTAAATGACTTTGTAACGTTACTTCATCCTCTTCATTTACATAGGGTGTACACCAAGTAAATAACTCTGTAACTTCACTTTAGCCTCTTCATTTACATAGAGTGTACCCCAAGTAACCAGTGAACACCTCTAGAGGGTATTTAAACCCCAGAAAACTCTGTAACTGAGCTCTAGAACCCTATGCTCAGGCCCGCTCCCACCCTGTGGAGTGTACTTTTGTTTTCAATAAATCTCTGCTTTTATGGCTTCATTGTTTCCTTGTTGTGTTTGTGCGTTTTGTCCAGTTCTTCGTACAAGATGCCAAAAAGCTGGACACCCTCCACCCATAACAAAATAAGCCAGTCACCAAAGGACAAATACTGTATGGTTCTGGTGAGGTACCAAGAGTAGCTAAACTCATACAGACAGAAAGTACAATGCTGGTTGCCAGGGTCTAGTAGGGAGGGAGAATGGGGAGTCGGTATTTGATGGGGACAGAGTTTCCGTTTTGCAAGATGAAAAGAGTTCTGGATATTGGTCGTACAACAACATGAATGTACCTAACACTGCTAAACTGTACACATAAAAAAATGATTAAGCTGATAAATTTCATGTTACATGTATTTTATCACAACTTTAACAAAGAATAAAATCCTAAGCCACAAAATACTGTGTGTGTACGTGTGTGTGTGTGTGTCTGTATGTTTAGTCTGAATTTTAAAGATACTATTAAATCTTAAAAGCTTTAAAATTATTTAAAAATTTTTAAATGTATATATTTAATATATTTATTTATATTATTTATTTAATATATTATATTATTTATTTAATATATTAAATATAAAATCTTTGTATCTTTTAGTCTTCTCCTCTCATCTTTTCTTTTGGTCACACACAGCTTCATGGGGAATGTAGATGGCAACAGACAAGTCAAGTCGGAATATTGCTTTATGGTTATGATCCGAGAAATACTGGGCTGTTCATAAGTATATTTAAGTACTAATGTGCGTATGTCCACAGTTTTAAGCCAATTTCAATTATTTCTTTTTAAAATTTTTTTAATTGATACAAAATATTTTACATATTTATGGGGTACATGTATTTGTTACATGCATGGAATGTGTAATGATCAAGTCAGGGTATTTGGGATGTCTAGCACCTTGAGTACTTACCATTTCTATGTGTTGGGAGCATTTCAAGCCCTCTCTTCTAGCAACTTTGAAATATACAATATAATGTTGCTAACTATAGTCACCCCACTCTGCTCTCAAATATTGGAGTTCATTTGTTTTGTCTAATTGTATGTTTGTACCCATTAACCAACCTCTTTCATCTCCACTCCCATCCATACACCCTTCCTAGCCTCTGGTATCTATCATTCTATTCCTTATCTCCATGAAATCTCTCTTTTTTTTTTAGCTTCCACACATGAGTAAGAACGTGTGGCATCTGTCTTTCTGTACTTGGCTTATGCCATCTAACATAATGACCTCCAGTTCCATCCATGTTGCAGTAAATGACATAATTTCATTCTTTTTCAGGCCAAATAGTATTCCATTGTGTGTGTGTTATATATATACACATATATATGTATGTGTGTGCTATATATATATACATATATATGTATGTGTGTGTTTATATATGTGTATGTATGTGTATATATATACACACATATATGTATATATGTATATATACACACATATATGTATATACATATACATACATACGCATATATGTATATATGTGTATACATACACACACACATACACACACATATATATACACACCACATTTTCTTTACCCATTCATCCATTGATGGCCACTTACGTTGATTCCACATCTTTGCTATTGTGAATAGTTCTATGATAAGCACATGAGTGTATGTATCCCTTTGATACAAGTTTATTTGCCTTGGGATAAATACCCAATAGTAGGATTGCAAGATCATATGGTAATTCTATGTGTAGTTTTTTTTTTTTTTTTTTGAGATGGAGTCTAGCTCTGTCACCCAGGCTGTAGCACAGTGGCGTGATCTTGGCTCACTGCAAGCTCCGCCTCCCAGATTCACGCCATTCTCCTGCCTCAGCATCCCAAGTAGCTGGGACTACAGGACCACCACCATGCCCGGCTAATTTTTTGTATTTTTAGTAGAGACAGGGATTCACCGTGTTAGCCGGGATGGTCTCGATCTTCTGACCTCATGATCCACCCACCTTGGGCTCTCAAAGTGCTGGGATTACAGGCGTGAGCCACCGTGCCTGGCCTGTTTTTGTTTTGAGGAGTCTCTCTACTATTTTCCATAGTGACTATACTAATTTACATTCCCACAAATAGTGTGTAAGAGTTCCCCTTTTTCCTGCATCTTTGCCAGCATTTTTTAAAAAATCTTTTTAATATAGCCATTCTAGCTGTGATAAGATGGTATCTCACTGTGTTTGTAATTTGCAATTTCCTGCTATTTGGTGATATTGAGCATTTTTTCATACACCTGTTGGCCATTCGTATATCCTCTTTAGAGAAATGTCTGTCTATGTTCTTAGCCCACTACTTAACAGGATTATTTGTATGTTTGGTTTACCAGTGAGTTTTATACTTTTGTGCATTTTTATGATGGTAAATATTGTCCTTTTACTTCCACGTTTAGGATTCATTTGAGTACTTCTTCTAGGATTAGTCTAGTGGTGATGAATTCCCTCAGTGTTTGCTTACCTGGGAAAGGCTTTATTTTTCCTTTATTTATGAAGGACAGTTTTGCTGGACATGGTCTCCTTGGGTGGCAGTACTTTTTTTTCAGCACTTTGAAAATGTCATCCCCTTCTCTCCTGGACTGTAAGGTGTCTGCTGAGAAGTCCACTGTTAGTCTAATGCTGCTTCCTTTATGGGTGATGAGAAGCTTTTCTTTTGCTGTTTTTAGTATATTTGCTTTTGCTTTGATTTTAAGCGGTTTGATTGTAACGTGCTGTGGAGAAGATGATTTTGCATTGTATCTGTTGGGGACTTTTGGGCCTCCTGTATCTGGATGTCTAGGTCTGTTGTTAGATTTGGGAACTTTTGATCTAATATTTCATTAAATAGGATTTCTAATCTTTCATTCTCTCTTCAACCTTGGGAATATTGATGATTTGAATATTCAGTTGCTTTGCACTGCCCCATATATCATGAAGGGTTTGCTCATTCTTTTTTATTCTTTTCTCTTTATTTTTGTCTGAATAGATTGTTTCAAAAGACCTGTCTTCAAGTTCTGAGATTCTTTATTTTGCCTAACCTAGTCTATCAGTGAAGTTTGGGGTATATTTTTTATTGCATTCAACGAATCTTTAGTTCCAGAATTTCTGTTTGGTTCTTTCAAAAATATCTATTTCTTTGATAAATTTCTCATTCATATCCTGAACTGCTTTTCTGAATTCTCTCTATTATAGTTTTTCAGAATTCTCTCATATCTTATTTAGCTTCTTTAAAATCAATATTTTGAATTCTTCATCTGGGGTTTTGTGAATTTCTTTTTGATTGGGATTGTTTTGCTGGAGAATTATGTGTTCCTCTGGAGGTATCATATGTCCTTGCTTTTTCATGCTTCCTGTGTTTTTACACTGATATCTGCCCATATGGTATAACAGTCATTTCTTCCAATTTTTTGAAATTGCTTTCGTAGAAAAGGTCTTTTTCCTGAAGATGTATATATGTTGTTGGATATATATATATATATGTAGCTTTATAGCTCTTTGGGTTTGATTTGGGGTGAATGCAGTATTTAGTCTATGTATAATTTCTTTGGCCATAAACTGCCTCAGTGACATCTGTGATTTTCTCAGTGGCTCAGGGTATGGTTATTAGTGGAGGCTGTCGTGAAGGTGTACTGTGAATAGGATGCTAGGTGGGCCAGTCTTCAGACCACAGTGGTGACAGCAGTGAGCTGAGTATGCCTGTCCTTGGGCCCTAGGGCGGTATACACTAGCACTGGTGTCAGTTGGTCCAAGCAGGTTGACTCTTGGGCTTTCAGGTAGACTGTCTGGATGCTGCAGTGGCTGGGCATGTGGGTGGGTTCTTGGGTTCTTGGGTTCCTGGGCAGTCGGTGTGATGTGGGTGATGGCAGTAATGGTGGTAGGGCAACTCACTGGAACCCCAGTGGTCCATGTTGGTGTTGGCGGTGGCTGCAACAGGATGTCATGCTCAAGTATTGGGGCATGTGACTAGGCCAATGGACTTGTGCTCAGGCTCCCTGGTACTGCATTCAGGTGCTGGCTGTGATACACAGGGAGGGGTGGTCTCTAGGTTGCCAGGAGTGGCGGCCCTGAAGACCTGCCACCAGAAAGGGTAGGGCCACTCTCAGTAGGTGCAGAGTAGGCAGGTAGCTGTGGGATATGCAGTCTCCTTGAGCCTTGGTCTCACAGCAGCCCTCAGCAGTGATGGTGGGATTTGCTTTTGTGGTAGGTGAAAGTGCCTGGCCTCTCTTCTCCCTGTGTGGCCCGGCAATGGCAGCATCAGCCCTGGCCCAGGGAAGGACACAGACCTGTGGAAGCTTGGCTCTCAGAATGGCGCTGGCTATGGGCCTGCTCCTGGGGAGGCTGGGGCCATTCTCAGGGGGAGCAGTGTAGGCAGGCAGCTACAGGGGGTGGGATTTGCTTGTGTCTCAGTCCCACAGCAGCCTGCAGCAGCAGGGGGATCTGTCCCTGGGGTGTGTGGCGGTGTCCACTCTCCTCTCTGTCCTTGGCCCGGTGGTGGCAGCATCAGCAATAGTCCCAGGGCAAGATGCAGTCCTTTGGGGGCTTGGTTCTCAGTATGGCACCAAACCGCAGCGACTCAGAGCTCGGAAGCCTGTGGGACTCAGTGTGAATTCCCTCTATGGAGCAATGCCTCTGTGTGATCCCTAGGCAGCTCCCTGTGGTAGTCTTAAGGCCCACATGAGTCGAGGGATTCTCCTGTCGCTAGGACTGTAGAAGTCCTTGGCTGGAATGTGGAGCCCTGGGGATCTCTCACTTATGCTTTCCCCACATCTGGAAGCTTCTTCCAGCTCCCCAGTCATTCCTGGCCAAGCAGGCTGCCTCGTTTCCCTCTGCTTTGCTTTCCGTGCTTCCTGTCGCTCCTCGGTTGCATTCGTGTTCTCTCTTAGATCATCTATTGGAAGTGTGAATATGTACTTGTTATTTTGGTCCCGCTCCATGGAGGAGCATATACTAGTTGCATTTAGTTGTCCACCTTGATCAGTTCTCCTCCCAGGTCAATTATTTTAGCATACGCTATTTGCTAGCATCATTAAAAAATGATCTAAGCTTTCTAATATCCTAATTTTAAAAAGCAAGTGATAGTACAGAAGTCAAAACTGTATAGCAAAACCCTCTCTTCTGGGTTTGGGATTCGGGGGCACACAGCGGAGTCTTGTTATCTTCTGCTGACGTCACCTGTGTGAAGTCTCATTGCGGTGGAGGGAGGGACAGGATTTCGGCGAAAACTGATTTCATGGCACTACGGTGGATCACAAGGAGACATTCAGTACATCAGTCTGGAGACCATAAGGTGTCCTGGCATTTCTCTTCCAAATGACATGACTGATTATACTTCTGTTTCCATCACCTGGTGTGCTATTTTAAAATGTTGATCTTATAAGTCATGAACAATACACCCATGTGTGTTATTTCATGTTTCTTCCGAATTCTGAACGGATGAAAAAAGTAAACCTTTGACAAATCCTAAATGCAATGAAAGTTAGCCTCTCTCCAGAATAACCTAGATACATGCATACATAGGTAGTATTTACTTTTTTCTGGTCAACAAACTAGGGGCATATTCTTTTTGCACTGTACTTTAATTTTTCTGCCTAACCATGTATAGGAGACATATTTCTAGGTCAGCACATGCAAATGAAGTCACTTTTAAAAGCGCTGCGTTGTGAGCTTGCTGTGAATCTGCTATGGCTGAATGGACCAAACTCTGTGGAGCAGCTGTCAGGCAGTTTCCAGATCTTTGCTACGGCAGCCCGTGCTAGAGTGCACATTACCAGATGTGTGTGTTTGCTCCCGGAAGGAGCTGCTGGATCAAACAGCACTTGTGTTTTCAGTCATGATGCTGCACAAATCCACACTGCCACACATGGTTCCCTGAGTGCCAGAGTTCGTTTGCTTCCACAGCTAGAACTTTTCTTTGATCTTGTTTCACTTTTTATTCTTTTTTTTTGAGACAGAGTCTCACTCTGTTGGCCAGGCTAGAGTGCAGTGGCACGATCTCAGCTCACTGCAACCTCTGCCTCCTGGGCTCAAGGAATTCTCCTGCCTCAGCCTCCCGAATAGCTGGGATTACAGGTGTGCACCACCACGCCCAGCTAATTTTTGTATTTTTAGTAGAGACGGGTTTTCACCATGTTGTCCAGGCTGGTCTTGATCTCCTGACCTCAGGTAATCTGCCCGCTTCAGCCTCCCAAAGTGCTGGGATTACAGGTGTGAGCCACCGCTCCCGGCCCACTTTTTATTCTTCTCCATGTCACTTTGCTTTTTTTTTCATAAAGAAATCCTCCACTACCCTGTCTTTTCAGTAGTTTGGTCTGTTTTTGCTGCTTCCAACATGGCTTTTATTTCCATAGTGGCTTTTTTTCTTCATTGATTGTCCAAAGACAACTTTGGTTTACTTTTTAGTTTAGTTTACTTTCTAATGGTATGCTGTTTAATATCTATGGTGGTTTTAGAATTGGCCCCATGTTCTTTGACTCTTTGATGCTTCTCTTCACAAGGGTGGTTCTATCTATCCCATCCTTTGAAACTGGCGGCCTTGGCTGCTCTGACCAACAGGATCAGGTGGTAGTGACCCTGAGGCAGTTTCTGGGCCCGGCCTTATAGGCCTGGCAGCCCCCACTTCCTGCCTCTTGGGTAACTGCTCTCAGCCTGCAGCTGCCATGCTGTGAGGAAGCCCGAGGGCCCCAAGGAGAGGCTGTGTGCAGGTGAGCTGGCTGACAGCCCCGCAGAGGTCTCCAGCATGGGCCGGGTCTAACCAGCTGCTCATGGCTGAGTAGTGTGAGTGAGCAGAGTGGAAACGTTCCTCCTGTCCCTCGGGCCACCGTACAACCCCCTGTTGTGAGCAGACACACTAAACCCTGCCCACCCGGCCCTGCCCACACAGCAGGATGGCAAGGAAACCAACACCTGGTGGTGTTTTTGGCACTAAGTTTCAGGTGATTTGTTATACAGCAGTGGATAAGGTGACCAGCATTCATGTTTCATCTTCTCTATCTCGTCTGTGTCCTTGTTTCAGACAGGCTGTCTCCTTCTGTCTAATGATCATGATGAGGTACATGCAGCTTTACAACAGGCTTCTTTCTCCAGCGTATCCTGTGCTGCTCATCCTAGGCTGCTGTCTCCCTTGCTCCGTTTCCCTGCTGTCTCTGTCCAGGCCCATGCTGATGCCCTTCTCACAGTGGCTCACCTCTGAAGGGGCTTCCTTCTGGGAAGCTACCGTATGAAGAATGGGGTGAGGAGGGCCAGCCTGAGCCCTGCTATACTCTTGCCTGGCCTTTGTGCTCAAGATGGTGGAGTCTGCCTGCCTGCCTGAGAGCCTGGTTCTTGTGGCTCACCCTTCATGCAGTCCCTTTGCTGGCTGAGGTCCACCGTTCCCCATCACCTACTGGTCCATGGACTGCCTCTTAGGGAATGGTGAGTGGGCGGGTATTGTCACTCAGGGTGGAGTCTCTGACCACTGCAGGGCATGAAACTCAGGACCCCATCTGCCATCCACTAGGTAGATTTTCAGGGTCTGCCATCTATTTCTGAGCACATGGACTTCACCAGAGACCAGCAGAGTTGTCAACCTGCCCTCGGCACCCTCTTTGACTCAGTGGGACCCAATCCCATCACATTTTCCAGTTGGTCAACACAGACCCTAGGTATACACCATGGATGAGTTAATATGAAGATGGAGCTTTCTTATCTTTTCTTCTTTTGGTTGTTATTGGTTCATTTGAGGGTTCAGAGAGGGGTCAAGTCATATTAGCAAGGGGATTGGTCACTGTGAAATTATTTTTTAGGAAGTCTAAGCCTGCACCCAGAACTAGTTTCTACTTTATGTTTTGCTGGAAGTCCACCCTTAATTCTTGATAATCTCTACCTCACCAAACTAAGGGGCATAGGTTTCTTTTAGCTTCAGTCACATAACTGTCTAGATCTCTTCTTTCCAGCACTGCATTTATTTTTTGACACTTCAACTCCTCAGGATACCAGTTAAGCCAATAGAACAATTTCTACATATGTAGTGGACATACACAGATGATGAGTTTATTTGATAAATCTTCACTTCCTAACTTTTACATGTGTAGACAGGTGTTCATTAGAAGGTTATTTTGGAATAGCTCCAAGCTGCGATACTGGAGCTCCAAGCTGCAATACTGGAGCTCCAAGCTCCAATAGCTCCATGCTGTGGAACAGCGTTCCACCAGATGTTATGAAATGTCCTATCAGAAAAGGATGCCATGGATGAATCTGGTTTGAGAGATGCAACGCAGCAAAACCCTCTACTGAGATTTGTAATGTTGAGTAGCATGAAAAGGGCTTTGGGGAAATCCTGCAAGAATCAAGCTGTCCAATCCAAACTTTTGAAATTAACTTAATGAAGGAATCCCATTCTTCTTTTTTCAAAATGAATCATCACTTAATACCTCGATTCCTGATCATTCCATGAAACATAATTTAGAATATACTACACTGAGTAAATCTCAAGGTGTGATATATTATTTTTATTTTTTAAACAGTAAAATCAAAGATTATGAGAACATTTCTTATATAGTTATTTTTTAAGTAGCAAAATTGCTTTTTAAAACCATACCAATAGTAAAATAAAGAAAACATACATTTATCTTGTATTTTTTACCACCGGCTGCTCTGAATATTAGCTAAGTTGTACTTACCTTGTAGTAGTTTTCATCAGCACGCAGTGCTTTGGAAAGTCCGAAATCACTGATCTTGGCATAATGTTGAGTAACTAGCAACACATTTCTTGCGGCCAGATCTCTGTGCACAAAATTGCACTCCTCCAGATACTTCATGCCCATGGAAACCTGATGAACCAGTTCTATGATGTTCTTATCCTTGACATGTCTGAAAGTCACAACGATCTCATCAGCTATAACCGACAGTGACCCATTTCACAACAAACAACCATGCTCCTCATGCAGGCAGTAGGTGAATCTACTCCTTCCCTCTTCTTAAACAACAAAACTCACAAGTGGTGACAAATAACTTTGTTAGCATATAGCTCTTCAGGACTGAATGCCATATTCTCCTGGTGTTCAATGGGATTGAGTTTCCTGGCATGCTTGGAATTGCAAGACAAGCAGTATAACAGAGCGGTGAGGCCTGGTTCACAGACAGCCAGGCACCACCTTAAATCCTTGTTCCAGTATTGCACAGGTCACAGAACTAACCCTGAGTCTCAGTTTCTCACCTATAAAGGGTAAGAACACCTCCCTTCCATGGAGACTAAAGAGACAATCTAAGTACAAACATAGCACAGCAAACAAAGCAAGCTCCTCAGTAGCCATCATTCTGTCTTACGCCAAGTGAGTTTCCTCATCTCAACAACAGCTTTAGATGAGAACACGATTATTCCCTTGATGGATGTAATCAATTAGCAGCGACTGATATTTTCAGAAGTCATTATTCATGAGGACATAAGGTCAGCCAGATAAAACATAACTGTCACCTCTTAGAAAAGCACTTATTTTAAATGTTTCTTTAAAAAGAATGTGTTCTTCCCAGTGAGAAAGGAGATTCCCTGTCAAGATATTCTGAGGCTGAGTCTATCACTAGGCCAAGACTGAATGAGTACAGAAAGAAAAGAAAGACAAAACTGTCGAATGAGTTCTTCTCTGAACAACTAGAGCTAACAGAGCTGAATCCAAAGACTGTGTCTCCCTTTGTCCCTCTGTCAAGGTCCCTGAGTATGGACCAATAAGGGAAGGCACAGGAGGGTGGGAAGGCTTCCCACGGAAATCAGGCTGCTCAGCCCATCCAGTGGTGGGCCCTGTCCCTTAGGGGATAGCTTCCAGACCTGTGGGGGCACCTGACAATACCTGTTCTGCTGCAAATACTTATTGAGGGGACCAAGTTCTGCCATCTCCATAACCAGCATCCAGGACTCGGCCTCGCATATCCCGATCATACGCACGATGTACGGGTTGTCCAGCTGCTGCATGACATTTGCTTCTGCTAATAACTCATCTTTAAGAGCGGGGTCATTGGCCTCGTTTTTCAGAATTTTCACAGCCACTGTTTTCACAACTCTGCAAGAGAAATCATAACACACAAGAAACTTTCCAAAATGCCTGACTTCTAGATAATCTTCTCCTGTGAAGCGTAATCCCCGCGTGGAACCAGTCCCATGGAAATACCTGCCTCAGAGTGACAATGTGTCTTCAGAAGCCTGTAATGGATGGCTGGCCTTCCAACCTATATTCCCTAATTTTACAGACAATGAGAGTAATGCCCCATTACTAAAAAAGAATGGTGGGGGCTGGGCATGGTGGCTCATGCTGATAATCCCAACACTTTGGGAGGTTGAAGGGTAAGGATTGCTTGAGGCCAGAAGTTCAAGATCAGCCTGGGCAACATAGTGAAACCCCATCTCTAAAAAAAATCAGCTAGACGTGACAGTGCAAGCCTGTAGTCCCAGCTGCTTAGGAGGCTGAGGTGGGAGAATCACTTGGACTCAGGAGTTCAAGGCTGCAGTGAGTTTCTTGCCACTTCACTCTAGACTGGATGACAGAGGGAAACCCTGTTTCTAAAAAATAAAATAAAATAAAAAGAATGGTGAAGAACAGTACTGAAGAATGTCCCAACCAAGCAAAAACCCTAAACTGTAAAATATTTAAATAACTTGTAAATAAACCTCACCAACGATGACATGCACAAATTCCTGTAACATCTTGGGATTCACCATCTCAGATTACGTGTAATGAATGTGAATATAAAATGCCTTTCATAAACGCTGAAAGTGAATTTCTAGGTGCAGAATTTAAAAGGATACATTTAAATGTAATGCTTTGAAAAGGTAAACAACTCTCCTGAGAGAGGCTGAAGAAGACCTAGTAAATGCGGGGATGGGCTGTGTTTATAGATTGAAAGACTCAGTATTGTAAAGACATACTTTTGCAAAATTGACCGAGAGAGCCTCTCCTCTCCCCAAACTCTCTAGTTGAAATTAGGTCCACCGTCATGTCTATGTTAATTCACAAATTTAAGCAGAGAATAAAGATCACAACCTTTCACAAACTGAAAAAGCTTATGATTAACACAGAAACATTTTTGTTCATTGTACAAAATGACTGTGATATACAAATATATTTTAAAATAAGTATCACAACCAATTTTGATTGTGTCTATACATGTGCTTATGTATATACTTGTGAATGTATACGTGTGTGTATGTTTGTGTGTGTATATGTATATACATGTATGTGTATCTGTGTGTGTATATATGTATATATGTATATACACAGAGATGCACATGCACAAAAACAAATGGAAGGGACAGATTGGAAAGCAAGCATTTCTCCTTCCTTCCTTCCTTCCCTCCTTCCCTCCCTTCCTCCCTCTTTTCTTTCTCTCTCCTTCCTTCCTTCTTTCCCTTCCTTCCCTTCCTCCCTTCCTTCCCTTCCTCTCTTCCTTCCTTCCTCCCTTTCGACAGAGTTTTACTCTTGTTGCCCAGGCTGGAGTACAACAGTGTGATCTTGCCTCACTGCAACCTCTTCCTCCAGGTTCCAGCGATTCTCCTGTCTCAGCTTCCTGAGTAGTTGGGACTACAGGTGTGCACCACCACACCCAGCTAATTTTTTGTATTTTTAGTAGAGACAAGGTTCTACCATGTTGGTCAGGCTGGTTTCGAACTCCAGACCTCAGGTGATCCACCTGCCTTGGACTCCTAACGTGCTGGGATTACAAGTGTGAGCCACGGCACCTGGCCGAAAAGCATGTATGTCTGTGTATACTTTTGTCTATATTTTTAACCTACTTGAATCATATAAATTACCTACTCATACATTTTTTTTTTTACAAAAATTCCTTAAATTTGAAATACCATGAAGCTACTAAATCCAACCACATTCATATTAGTATCATACCAATTCAAAGAGAGGGTGTGTTTCAAAGGACTTTAGAAACCAGTATTTTTACTTGTACATTCCATGTTGGATACTTTCTAAAGACCAAAAAAAAAAAAAAATACAAAGATATTTTAGAAATTTAGCAATTTTAACTGTTGTATAATATGTATTGTTATTTGAAATCATAGGATAAAGCCAATAAATAATTATACTAATCATATTTGGAATCAACAATTTTCACAGTAAGAAAAACGAGACATAACTATAAAATTAAAGAAAATAAATGTAAACACCGTATTGTTATAATGGAATGATTTTATTTTAATTAAGTAATATGTGTGTGTACAACTAAAGATCTAAAAATATATACTATAAGGTTAATTAACAGTAGTGTTTAGTTAACAGTAGTAGTGTTGGGATGGTATTATACAAATATGATGTTTTTCTTCTTTTCTTTTCTCTTTGTTTTTGAGACAGGGCCTTGCTTTGTTACTGAGGCTGTAGTGCAGTGATGCAATCATGGCTCACTGCAGCCTTGACCTCTTGGCCTCTTGAGCAGCTGGAACTATAGGTGTGTACTACCATGCCTGGCTAATCTTTTAATGTGTGTGTGTGTGTGTGTGTGTGTGTGTGTTTTTTTTTTTTTGTAGAGACAGGGTCTTGCTATGTTTCCCAGGCTGGTCTCAAACTCTGGGTCTCAAACAATCCTCCTACCCCAGCCTCCCAAATTGCTAAGATTACAGGCATGAGCCACCACACCAGAGATTGATGCTTTTATTTTCTTATGTTTCTGCTTGTTTCTATTTCCTAATTTTCCATAAGGTGCATGTTCTTTTAGGTCGGTGCAAAAGTAATTGCAGTTTTCGCCATTAAAGGCTTTCATTATAATAGTACCAGAAATTAACGAGAAAGATAGCATTAATAAAAAAAAGGGTTTAGTCATGCCAGGTTACATTTTGTTATTCTCAGTCGTGTCTAGAACCTGAGCTCACATGAGGGTGAGACCGGTGGAGCATTGTGACTTACTTTTTCATTTGGTAGTAGCCCTTTTTCACAGTTCCAAAATTACCAGAGCCCAGTTCTTTGTCTTCCAGCGTTAGCAGCTTTCGGTCCAGGTAAACCTCCTTGGGCCTGATCTCCTCAGGGTCCGCATAGGGGCTCTCATACACCTCTGTGTCCATGGGTAGGGCTTCTCTCTGGGGGCCTGCAAGGCAGTCAAGAAACATACAACCCGGAGCTGGACCCCACATCAGGATTCATCATTCCAAGAACATGATTTTCATGGGAGTGTGAACTCAGAGTAGCATCAGTGTTGCAAGGGATGAGAAATTCTGAAGAGCGGCAGGGACGTTTCCAACGTCGCTGGGTGAGGGAGGTGGGAAAGACCATTTCATTCAATAGCACCACCACCGCTCATGGGCATGTGGTGCCTGCTACCTGCCACCAGATGTGAGTGTCTCCGTGGCTAACTGTGGCTGTATCGAAATCACGGACGTGGGGTGGATTTGTGAACCAACTCTACAAACTTACAAGTGACCACGTGCTTCGCTCTGTGAATGTCCCTTGAATGAAAGCAAGTCTCACCTTTTTCTGCAGCCCAGGGTGCAACTTCTGGCTCATACGGATTGAATGACACAGTACTCTCTGGCCGGTTCCCTTGGGCAGGGGAGGGCTAAAGTACATAAAGGACAACAGGTTATTTTTCTTCATCCATACAACTGTTAAATTGATCTGCATACTTATTTTTATTTTCCAATAATCACAGTTTAACTTTTGCAGAAAAGACAAAGGAAAGAACAGGGAGGAAAATAAGGCTGATCTCATTCTTCGGGCAATTATTTGGATCTTGCAAAGGCTAAAGCAAGCTTGTGCTGCTACAACTCAAGGGATCCTGCGAGGTGTTCAGAGGGTGTGGTGAGAGTCAACTCCACTGGCCTGGATAGAGCTGCTTGCCCACTCACCCCCTGGCACATCCTATTCCCACCTACCAAAGGTCACTGACGATGTGCATGTTCGCCTTGGATGCATTTTCCTCCTTTAACTCGTGCTCTTCGATTTCATATTACAAGGACATTATTTAAAGAGGAAAATTTGTCCTCATCAGCTGCTCCCATCTACTTCCCAGCTCCAAAGCACGTATGTTTTCCTAGTCTCCACCCAAGTCTTTATCTTCAGTGGAGATGCAGCAGCATTGGGGTGGATGGCAGAGGGTGGCACTGGTCAGTGACTACAGGTCCCAAGGGAAGGCCAGTCGCTGCCACCTAGGCCAGCAATGCTCTTGCTGCCATGGCTGCTGCTGGAAATCAGTACCCCTGTGAGACGGGGGCTCCTCTTTGTGCAGCTAAAGGAAGGCAATTCCTCCTGATGCCCACAGCAGGTAATAGAGGCATATCTGAGACAAAGTTATGCAGCCTGTTAACAGCAACCTTCCCTATTATTTGATCCACATCAGTTTATATCATGAAACAACTGGGTGGAGGGAAATCTACTCATTATCCTAAGGACTTTCCCTTTTGAAAGTCTCTGTCTTGAGTTTTCCTGACCCACCCTTTCTTCCAAATTAAAACAAGATTCTTGCTACTAAATTTAATTCACAGGAGAACCATGATTCAGATTTTTTTTTTTTTTTTTTCTTTCAGTGTGAGTTGAGTCACAATTCTATGTATCGATTGACCTCTTTAGTGCCCTAACACTGGCCACGAAGAAATGAGATACTGCCAGATTTTGGAGAAAGTTAAAGAAACAGAGACATAAAGCTTAACATGACAGTCACTTATCTTATGGTACACACTAAATCCTCATGTGCCTTATTAATATTACAAGGCCAGAAACCAAAAGCAGAATAATGAGGTCACAATGCACCACTACCACCACTCAGCCATTGTTTCCAAACACCCAGACTTTCTTCTTTCACGCGGTCTGCTGAGTACTTCAGAGGCAGGCATTGCTCACCATGGCCCAAGCCCGTTGACGAGGCTAAAGGACATCGGGTCTTATCTGTAACAATGATGTCGACGGGATCCATTTTTCTCACAGACTATCTCAGCATTCTTACTGAACTGATTAACAGAAGTAACTATGATACATCAGAATAAAAATAGAATATAAGTGCAAGGTGGGGGAGCCATTTATTCACCGCACTGGGGACTGTGCCACATCCACAAGGACGCTCAATAAAAATGTGTTGAACAAACATATGAATGAATGGATGGGCGAATGAATGAAAATAACTTCTAAAAACTAGAAGATGTGAATTAAGTATAAACTAATGTGCTTTAAAAACTAGCTCTCTCTCAAGCCTTTATGCTAATGAAGAGAAATAAGAATGAATAATTCCAAACAACAGTCTATTTCTTTTAAACATTTACATATGATTACAGGACTGTGCTGTGGTTTCACTTCTGATTTGTAATACAATTACCCTGCCTCTGGAAAGCTGAGTGAGGCAGGTGGGAAAGACCATTTCATTCAATAGCACCACCGCCACTCATGGGCACGTGGTGCCTGCTGCCTGCCACTAGATGTGAGTGTCTCCATGGCTAACTGTGGCTGCACTGAAATTACAGATGTGGGGTGGATTCGGGAACCAACTCTACAAACTTACAAGTGACCACGCGCTTCGCTCTGTGAATGTCCTTGAATGAAAGCAAGTCTCACCTTTTTCTGCAGCCCAGGGTGCAAACTGGGTGACAGAAACTGGGTGATTCCCTAGGCTTTCCATCCTTCTTTTTTTCCCAGTTCTCTCCCTCCTGCAACCAATTCTAGGCTGAAAATAGGTTGTTGCTGTTTTTTCTTTTTTTTTTAAGCCTCTTTAAGTGTTAACATTTACTGTCATTTCAACTCCTTTGATTTTCCTTGCAGGTAGGCACATTCTGAGATCCAAAGACGAAACTTGAACAGACATGGCATTAAAGGATGTCCTCGGACTAGCCATCACAGGCGATGAGAGGGAGCATCACCCCTTCTTGACGTAAGACCTCCTGTCCCTCCCACTGAGGGCATTATCCTGGGGTTGCAGCCTCTCTACACTCACAGAATGTTCTCCAGACCAGGAGGACTTCCAAATGGCTTGTTCCAATTAAACCAGAATGTAATTCCCTGACATACGAATCCCGTAGGGCAGAATTTTAAAACAGAGATGGGGTTGTCAAAATATGCTGAAAGGGATACTAGGGTGTCAGGAATGAGTAAGAATTAGTAGCGATGGACACAGAGAATCTAACCCCCTGGGCATGAATAATTTATACCCTTACTAGCAGTGTGTTGTTCAGCCCTAGTCTATCTTGGCTTATGGATCGGGAAACAGATGGGAGATCTTCCTTGAAAGTTAGAACTCCATGTTTATAGCCAAGGAAGCTTGGGGCTTCATTTCCATGCTGCCCAGCACAGACCACTATGTGATGATGAGCCTTTTAAGCCAAGCCACAAAGAACTCTCACGGCTCTCAATAACCCCACATCAACTCTCTCCTACCCAGATCCCTGGGCTCCCTGCCCCTAATCGCTTTCTGGTGACTAATGGGACTGGAGCAAAGAATGATGCCACAGTTGGAAGAATGTGGAAGAAATGGGAGGTTTCCTATTGAGTCAGTTAAAAGAACAGTAGTTATTTTATGATAAAGATGACGCAAAATCCACGTTTCATCTTTCCCAAAGCACTTGGTGAATATGCCACTTAGTAGAATAACTAAAACAACCTCTAAAAGAAAATGCTCAGTTAAAAAGAAAAATTTAGGCCGGGTGCAGTGGCTCACGCCTATAATCCCAGCACTTTGGGAGGCCGAGGTGGGTGGATCACAAGGTCAGGAGATCGAGACCATCCTGGCTAACATGGTGAAACCCTGTCTCTACTAAAAATACAAAAAATTAGCCAGGCATGGTGACGGGCGTCTGTAGTCCCAGCTACTTGGGAGGCTGAGGCAGGAGAATGGCATGAACCCGGGAGGTGGAGCTTGCAGTGAGCCGAGATCACGCCACTGCACTCCAGCCTGGGAGACACAGCGAGACTCCGTTTCAAAAAGAAAAAAAAAAAAAGAAAAATTTGAGGAGTTTGTAAAGAATGAGCACAGTGGCATAACGATAAGTTGTAAAAATATTATTTTAAAAAAGTAATGACATTTAATTTTAATAAAAAATGTATTTCCAGCCTACATTATTATTAGCCTTTTATTCTTTATGTTTGTATTTGAGAGATTCATTCTGTCCTAATCAGTAAGTGTCATCTGTTCTGCACGGTGAGCAACAAGGTGTAAATGAAATGCTGACCATTCCATTCTCTTCATTTTCGCCAATACTCAGAACAGGCTCAAACCCGCAGTCCACCACTAGATGGCATGAGCCACCTTAGCTTTCTACCTTCCGAAAGAACAACTGGTGATTTTTCCTTAAATTTTATGAATTCAGGTAATGACATCACTCTGCAATAATAAGTCCAGTTATAAATTATTATCCCTGATTTCCTATTGGTAAGGTTTAACTGCAAATAGAAAATGTACTTCACAAGTATTCTTTGAGTGCCTATGTTTAAAAGCTGGAGATCCAAAAGTGAACAAAAGAGGAAAAAATTATTGGTCTATGGAACTGACAGGCCCATGCAGAGTTTCCTGATTCCAGAGTATCAGGTCCTAACATCCATTTACTAGATCTTAATTTTTACTCCCAGATTCTTGGGCCATTTTCAAATTAGGCAATAGCAGTAATGTAGATGACAATATAGTCATCAGTCATCACAATGATAGTGACAAAAGAGCCAGTTGGCTTTAGAATATTGGCTGCAATAAACTAGGTGTGGTTTCCTTTTTTTGGAGGAATTACCCTGGTTCAGTAGACCCCCCACAGGCGAGGGTGGACTGTTGGCCAGGAAATAGGCTACCATCAGCCTTGCTCCGAGATCCATGAAAATAACACTGACCTCTGCAATTACTCTTCTCTTACAGCGAAGATCTAAAGTCTGTTCCTTTCTAATTATATGAAAACACATTTTCTCAAGGGTCTAGTCTACTAAGGCATTACCAAGCAAAAGAGTATGACTTGAGGATGTTTCTTTTTTTTTCTCTTCCCACTGAGCCCTGTACTTAAATGTAAGTTTTAAAATATTATAATCACCAATGTATGTGTTGGAATAAAACATGAAAAATGGGTTTTAATTGGAAATTCTGGGACACATTTCAGTTTAATCCTCTTAGGGGATGTGCCTTTGAAATGCAAAGCTGAAAAGTTCCCTGGAAGTCTTTAGGGATGCTGCTCTTCAATTTCCACCTATTTTCCATAAAAGAAGGATAAGGTTCTGTGCTTAAAGCAGCAGAGAAAGAAATTCCAGGACTAATACTGGGAGGGGTTTAATTCATTTAAAGACTACTAGTTGTATTCTTTAGTTAATTTTGTTTATATTGTATAAGCATGTTACTACTTTCTTTTCTTTTCTCTTCTCTTTTCTTTCTCAGAGTCTTGCTCTGTTGCCCAGGCTGGAGTGCAGTGGCACGATCTCTGCAATCTCCGCCTCCCAGGCTTAAGTGATTTTCCTGCTTCAGCCTCCTGAGTAGCTGGGAGTATACGTGTGTGCCACCACGAGTTTTCACCATATTGGCCAGGCTCGTCTTGACCTCAAGTGATCCACCTGCCTCGGCCTCCCAAAGGGCTGGGATTACAGGCGTGAGCCACTGTGCTTGGAAATATGATACTAATTTCTAAAGACAAGTTTAAAATGCATCAGCCTGTTAGTAATTTTATGAAACATTTCAATTATCTGATTGATAATCATCTTCAAATCAACACATACTTTTCATCAACTATCTAGATGGTATAGATAATTCAAGTTCTAACATATATATATTTTTTGTGCCTGAATTATTAAAACAACTATTTATGCTGAGAAAATTAACAAGTTCAAGAAAGTTATTTATCTCTTAGCTAACATGATGGGACATTTGACATAATTCTCACAATTCTTTTCTCATGACTGATTACATAATGGAAAGTTCCCCGTGTGTTTGTGAAAATATACATATTAGCTCTAAAATATTTCTGATAAGCAATTAAAATATTTTTAGTCTATAGCTTAAACCACACAACCTTGATCTTTTAAAAATTATCTCTTGATATTTTTGGCACTATATATGTGTCATCATTAGTAATACTTATTCCCAGTTTCTTACTTCTATAAAAAATTCAATGTATACTTTAATGTTCTTATAAACTTAAATAGAAACCAAACTTTTTTTTTTTTTGCCAGAAAGGTATTTTCACAATAGTAATAAGATTAATTACTCTCTACTATTTAATTTTGTTTTAAAAAATTGATTAAAATTTTTTAACAGGCTCAAATTTAAAAAGATACAACAGAATTTACAATGAAAAGTGGAATTTCTTAACATTCCCATCTCTTACTCCAGAGGCAACCAGCATTGCCAGTATTTGCTGTATTTTTCTAGGATACTCTATACGATATCAACACATTCTGTATATATGTGTGTGTGTGTGTGTGTGTGTGTACATGACATTGTCTTTTACAGTTACCATTATATTTTGAAAACAATTCTAGATCTCAGTTGTCTCCCACGGTAGCAATTTTACTGTAACTAATTTCATTTGTCTTCCATTGATAAGCATTTAAATTATTATCAGACTTTGTCAATTATACAGTTTTGGAAAAAACACCTTCACATGTACATGATTTCACATAAATGCAAGAATATCTGTACATACTTAGAAATACAATTGCAGAGCCTTTCTTACAGATTGCATCATTTCAGACTTCCCCAAGGAAGAGTAGGAGTGCTAATCTACCACGCCTTTACTACAGAGTTACCAAGCTTTTAAAATGTGGATCCGTTCCATAGGTGGACACAGTGAAGCACCATAGTTTTAACTTGCATTTCTCTTCTCATGAAGTTAAACAACATTTCATATGTTTAAAAACTATTTATGGCCGGGTGCGGTGGCTCACGCCTGTAATCTCAGCACTTTGGGAGGCTGAGGCAGGTGGATCCCGAGGTCAGGAGATCGAGACCATCCTGGCTAACACGGTGAAACTCCGTCTCTACTAAAAAACACAAAAAATTAGCCAGGTATGGTGGCGGGTGCCTATAGTCCCAGCTACTCGGGAGACTGAGGCAGGAGAATGGCATGAACCTGGGAGGCGGAGCTTGCAGTGAGCCGAGATGGCGCCACTGCACTCTAGCCTGGGCGACAGCCGTCTCAAAAAACAAAACAAAACAACAACAACAACAACAAAAAACAAAAAAGAACTATTTATATTTGCTTTACTATAAACTACTACTGATATTCCCTGTCCATTATCCAAGTAGACAGTTAATATTTTTCTTAATGATTTGTAGAATCTCTTTGTATATTAAAGCTATTAATCTATGTGTCAGCATTAGTGCTACTTACTCCCAGTTTCTCATTTCTCTTTTGATGATGTTATAGTTCTTATCTACACACATATTTCTTTATTTTTAGGTGGTAACTGATATTTTCTTCAATTTTTTTCTGACATGTTCTCCTGTAGTCTAAAGATGCACTAAAACTTATTTTCTAGGTATTTCGTTAGCCACTGTGGGTAATCTGTGGGCGTGGTTTGCCTTGGGTAAACATGAAAAACAGACATAGTTATTTTATTCAGGTGTAAAATACACCTTTTCTTCCTCTCAAACACTGCATTAAATCGTTCTGTTCTATGGTCAACATGATTGAGAACTTCTTGAGTATGAGTAAACTTGGAAAATTATTACTATATAAAACCTCACGGGTTTTATGTCTTTTATTTCTGCTGTTTCTAATAAATACTTTAGGCAATCTACTTCATGAGTGGATGCTCAATTATATGCTAAAATATCGGTAAAAACACCAATTAATATGAAAACAAAAAGAATTTCTGATAAAAAGAATCAATTTTACCCCACTGATAATAAAAGTAGAATGGAAAAAAAGCAATTCAAGCACATCATATATACATATTTTGGGGGAAGGAATAAATGAGTCATTATAAATAAAAGTCATTAAAAAGAACTTATTTTTATTTTCCCTCAAAATCCAATAATAGAACAAAACATGGAAATCAATGAGATGTCAACATTACTGCCTCAAAAAGAAAACTGTTTTTTCTAGTCCTCAGATTACACCTCTTCTTTACATGTCACATTTGCAGTTCTGTGTTAGACGTTTAAGCCATAAGGAAGTCACCATGCACTGCCTGACCTCACTGTGCAGCGCACCTCACAAAACCCGGGCGTTCCCTCCATCACAACGTAACTTACATAATCAATTACCAGAACACTGCAACACCGGAGTCTGGCCACCAAAAAGTAAGTGGGCCATCTTGGAAAAGATTTTCCGACATGATAATTAGCTATGACAGATGACGCCAACTGAAACGACTTTAAAAAGACACTTGAGCACAGAAAGCATGCTCACACTGATGGACTTCCAGCTGACGGACGGAGGACCCACACAAAAAGCACATGATGTACCTGGGGTGCGGCTGCCCAGGAATGGCAGGTGTGAGCAAGGGCAAAGAGGCCTGGAAGCAGAGTGGCAAGAGGTGGGGGGCAGCGCACACGCAGGGCAGGCTGGGCGGGCGGGAGCTGAGTGCGGGTTGGTCCTACCACTTAGTTGGACAGCAAGCAGGGGATGCTTTAGCACCTTTCTGTGGCCAGGCTTTGGGAAGGAGTATGATTTGATTCTTGAGATTATTCCACCCGCTGACCAAGTCTAGAAACCACAACGGCAAAGAGGAACAGTAAATGTTTCAGAAGACAAATACAGGATCCCTTCCATGACATGCTACTTAAACTTGCTTCTGTAATCGCACCACTAACCCCCTCCTGCCCCCGCCAGTGAGATCTACCACGGGCAACACCTGATCATTGGGAAGGCTTCTGGAAGGGCCTGCCACTTGGGGAGAAGGATCTAGAAATATATTTGGGAAATATGTTCCACTGAAGGCTACAAAATTAGAGCTGTTACATTTACTAGCTCATGCTTCATGTGGAATTATTAAGTCACAAACTCAAGACAAACCACCCGAAAGAAACCACAAGTAGATCTGAGTGCTCAGTTGTGTTGCTTCTTCATGGTGGGTGCTGGTTCCATGGTGGAAAATTTTTGTGGAAATTAATTGAGTTGTACATGTAGGACCTCTGCATTTTTTCTCCGTACGCATTTTACCAGTCAATTAAAAAGTTATTCCAAAATATTTAACTTCTTGTAGCCATTGGGTGATGATGGCTAAACACAGGGCTTGACATTATTTTAAGAGTTCTCAGCCCTAAGCCCTCATCCATCTGAAGGGTATACGGATCTGTCTTATGGAGCCTATAATATTAAGGTAGAGTTGCCAGGCCGGAGAGCCCTGTAAAGGGCAAAATAAAGTCACACCTCCATAAAGGCATTACATTTTGATCCCAAAGTTCACTGGTATTTTAGCAAATTCATGTTCCCTGCATTTGATAACAAGTGCTGCCTCTGGATGGCCTCCCCTGTTTCAACCTGGGCTCAGCTCCTGGGCAGCCAATTGTCCCTACTGGAGGCAGGATGTGTATTTGGCTTTCTGCAGATTTTGTTTTTCAAGGGTTACCAGGCAAAAAGTGAGGTGCAGAGGGCACACTTCACAGATGGCATTAAAGGGCATAAAAAGTCCATATAGGCTGGGCTCACGCCTATATGGTGGCTCACGCTTGTAATCCCAGCATTTTGGGAGGCCGAGGTGGGCAGATCACGAGGTCAGGAGATCGAGACCATCTTGGCTAACATGGTGAAACCCTGTCTCTACTAAAAATACAAAAAAATTAGCCAGGCATGGTGGCGGGTGCCTGTAGTCACAGCTACTTGGGAGGCTGAGGCAGGAGAATGGCGTGAACCCGGGAGGCAGAGCTTGCAGTGAGCAGAGATTGTGCCACCACACTCCACCCTGGGAGACAGAGCTAGACTCCATATCAAAAAAAAAGAAAGAAAGAAAGAAAAAAAAAAAGTCCATATGAAGTCCCCAAGAAAAGATCAGGAAAAGAATTCCTACTTAGAGAATAAATCTGTACCTGACCTCCTAACAGGCTGGAGGGAGGAGAGAGCTGGGGTCCTGTGGATTATACGTGTGTTAACATAGACGGTTCAAGGATGAAGTTAAAAAATATGTTCCCATTTCTCAAATATTGCAAGAGGCCTACTTCTGATTTAATATTGGGTTTCATTCGCATTGTGTATATTCTCCAAAAATGAAGAGAATTTCACCTAGACAAGAAGTTAAGAAAATGTGACTAGGCAGGGTGTGGTGGCTCATGCGTGTAATCCCAGCACTTTGGGAGGCTGAAGTAGGAGAATAACTTGAGGCCAGGAATTTGTGAACAGCCTGACCAACATGGCAAAACCCCGTCTCTACTAAAAAATACAAAAAGTAGCCAGGTGTGGCAGGCACCAGTAATCCCAGCTACTCGGGAGGCTAGGGCATGAGAATGGCGTGAACCCAGAAGGCAGAGGTTGCAGTGAGCCGTGACTGCACCACTGCACTCTAGTCAGGGTGACAGAGTAAGACTCTGCCTCCAAAAAAAAAAAAAAAAAAAAAGAAAGAAAGAAAGAAAAGAAAGTGTGGCTAGTTTATCACTAACAGTAGGCTGATTGTGCCTAACACTCACTAGAAATCCCAGCTCATTAAGGAAAATGTTTTGAAGGGCAATCAAAATATCAGTGACCACCACTCCTGTTAGCTAAAACATGCTTTTCATTTGTGAAATATGCAACAGCTTCTCATTCAGTGGTATTCCTAGTGACACTTACCGCAGGATGGGAACCTGGAAGTTGCGGACGACCTCCAAAATTAACATTTCCTGGTTGAGAGAATATGGACCATTACTACTCTATCTGTGGAAACCACTTCCTTTCCCCCCACCCCCTGCAGATCGGTCAATGAGATCAGGATGTGCTGCTGCTTGAGAAGTGAGCACGTTTTCTGCAGGTACTTCTGACCCTCTTTTACTTTTTCCCGCATGCAATTAAGACAAATAATTACAATTTTTTAAAAAGTTAAAGCAACCAGCTATTTTTTGATTCATGATCTACAAAATTGGAGTGCTCTGATAACGTTATTAATCAATCCGTAAGAAGTCCTCATCCAACCCGAAACTGCAATCAGCTAAGTCGAAAACGAGGCTGATTGTCACTGATACCTCAAACAGTGAGACTCCGGTGTCTCGGGAACTCACCCTGTGTGCCGATTTTTTGACACGGGACAGTAAGAACTCTTAACAAACCATCTGCTTTATAAGAATAATGCTCGACGAGCTGAAAGAGAAAAAAGTAAGAAAGTGTGGTAAATAACAAGGTCAGGAAACAGAGAAATAGTGACTGAGAGCTGCTGACTGACTGTTGGGCTTTCAAAGTGGCCCCAAGACGCGTAAATGCTTTGATGTGCGTAAGTCCACTCCACAAGGGTGGCTGGGGAAGTGGGCCCACAGATAGGCATCCTCCCTCTTGGGCTAGGGGCAGCAAATTTTTTTTGTAAACAGAAAGTGGTATTTTTGGTTTTTGTGGGCCTCATACCATATCTGTGTCCTTTGTTTACTTATTTATCCAAAACAACATCTTTAAAAGCATAAAAACCATTCTCTTCAAGGACTACACAGAAACAAGCTGAGAGCCAGATTTGGTCTGTGGGTTTGCAGATCCCTGGTCTACAGTAAAGAATATTGAAATAGGGTAGTATAGCAATCACCAATTCTCTGTGAAATGGCACTGGGGCCCTGCAGTTGGGGTAGGGTACAGAAGTACCTTACAATGCTGTCAAGAAAAATCAATGAAATCATGCATGGGAAATTGGAATGTATTGCTGGCATTTTTGAGGTAGTTTCCTAAACACAGTCCCTAGAAAATATACAATGAGGAATATATAATTAGAGATGAATGCTATGATCTACCAGGGGAATCAATAAAAACAGTAAAGAGTCTTGGGAAGGGCATTCTCCATAATTAGAGATGCTTAACACCATGGTGAGCGCTCAGCCTTTGAAACTGTGAGAGAACGCCACACACACAAGATGCCCTTTCCGGAGAAGGTGAATGAATGGCTGTTTATAAGTGATGGGGCCTGGGACCTTGGAGCATTAAGCTGGCATAGAGGACTCCAGGTGACCTTGCATTCCAGAAGGCCACATTCCCTGCTCACCTCCCTGATACGCTTTGGGGCATTGAGGGTAGAAAGGTTAAATACTGTTTCGAATCAATAGCGTTAAAAGAAAGAAGCCTGTGGTCAATGATGAGACATGGCAATGAGCCACAAAATCAAAAGACAATGTAAATGTTGTGACTAACATTTTTTAATATGATCATATTCACATTCAAAAAAGGAGTATTTTTTTCCCCCAATTACAGCACTAGAAACCAAATCACATTTGGAAGTAGTAACTTTAAGTGCTTTAAAGGGGCTAAGGCTCTGTAGTCTCAGTTTTTGAAAAGACAAGATTTTGAGTTGAGTCCTTTCCTCAATATTGACTGCATGTGTGGCCCCAGCTGGGCTTGGGTGAGGACATCCGAATGTGCCTTGATTATGCCCCTCACCCATACATGTTCGAGGTAGCTGGTGCTCTGGGGTGGTGGGGTAGTGGCAGTCAGTTGGCTTTCTCTGTGTCTCTGAACCTACTACAGTTTACAGGATGCTCTGCTAAGATGATGTGTGAAGTACTGTTACTTTTATTTCCTTCATTATCAGCCAGTGTAGCTGTGATGCAAAATTAAGACAAGCAATCTGTGCTCACTGCGATTCAGGGAAAGCAGCGACGAGCATTATTTTAGTGCTTATTAGTGCCTAAGGAACTTCCAAATTGTGAGTTGTTTCAGGGTTTGCTAGTAGCTGGGTCAGGAATATGCACTTTTTAGACCAGGGCTGTGGCAATCAGTATGAGCAGCAGCCTGGAGCCCGGGGAGTATGCTTTCTAAATTTAGGATGTGCTTCCTACACCGCCTTAGTTTCCACAGAGGGAGACTCGATTTACAATGAGGAGGACACCTGACATTTGCTGTCTAATTCAGCCTCTCACACCACCAACAAAGCCCTGCTTAGCTCTTCCCAGGCCTCCTTCCCCAGGCATCCATTCCTCTATTTTGTGTGTCTTTGTCTGAAAGGCTGTTTTGGGCTGTAGTTAGAATATCCTAGGAATAAATATTTTCTAGCTCTCCAAAAGACGATGTCTTGTTAAACTCTGAACACAGACCTGCACGTACATCACCTTGTGGCACCGAGGACTGAGCGGCCCTGAACGAGCCATGGAACCTTCGCTCACCTCACATGACAGCCTCTGGACCAGTGCTTTTCAAACACAGAAGCCACCTGGAGGCTGAAAGTGGGGTCTGATGGGCAGGTGGGACAGGGGCCCAGGTGTGGGGCAGGGGCCCAGGTGTGGATCCAGGTGTGCGTTTCTCATGAGCTCCAGGGCTGCTGCTGGCCTGGGGACCACACTGTGGGGAGTGGGTGGTTCGGTTCCCCTTGTGTCTCAGAGTCCATGGGACAAGAAGCCCCACATGCCCTGTACTCTACCCACAAGGTGGGGAGAGGAGGCCGGGTACCTGCCAGAGCGTGTCGAACTTCTTTCCCTCGGGGATGGAGAGCTTCCCTGTCTTGTCTTTGTCAATGCGATAGTGCAGCACCTTCCCTTCGTGCAGCAGGCACAGGGCGTAGGAGCCGTTGTTGTCTCTGGCTCGGATCCTAGAAGAGAGGATGGAGCTGCATCATCCCCAGGCCTGCCAGTCCCCAGGTGGGACCTGGGAGGAAGCACCCTGGCCTGAGTGGTCAGCAGCCGCTCCCTGGGGCCTGTCACCCGGCAAGGCAGCCGGAGGGCAGAGTCTGGAGCCTCCAGGTCAAGGGCTTTGCCCAACCCAGGAAGGCCCTGTTTACCACTCAGGGATGATGCCAGTGGGCGAGCTTGCAACAAGGAAATGTTAGCAGATTGGTGATGAATGGACCATGGCTAAGCTCTAGCAGGGCCCAGGAGCTCTGGGCAGTGGTCAGGAGAGCCTGGTGCTTGGTAGCAGTGATGCTGCTCAGGGCAATGAGCACGGGCGCTCCATGGGTCCTGATTACTGTGGAGCCCAATGGACTCACCTTTCTTCACCAGGGCCTGCATTTGGGTCAGATCCAAGACGGACAGCTCCACTACCCGGCTTGGGGTGTGGGCGGGGGTGTTTGGTGGGCATTTTAACCAGCCATCTTCTGGACCAGAGATGGAAGGATATGGAAGCTTCCATCCCCTGGGCCTTCCTCACTCCCTCCCACACTCCCACTGCAGGCAAGGGAGGCAGGGCTGGACTTCAAACACTTTCAAAGGATGATATTGTCGGGTAACACCCCCAGTAGAAGAAAATGACATCCACTGTGGGGTGAAGAGACAGAGCTGAAACCAGAGCTGTGCTGGCCGTGCTGAGCAGCCAAGGCTCTGTCTTCACGGTCATGCTGGGCGACCCTCAGTACCACTCCCTGCCCTGGGTCCTGGTGAACAGAGACAAGGGAGTCTGATGCCAGGCAGGGAGCAACACTCCCAGTGCAGTGCATGCGACGCGAGGCTCACAACTCACGGGGAGGTGAGAGATCCCCTGGAAGACCTGTAGGACTTGGGGAGTTTGAGGTCCCGGTGGAGGCTGGAAAGGCATGAAATGGGTGCGAATCCCCCAGTTTAGCTTCGTAGTGACACCCACAGTCCCATTCTCCCCTCTCCACAGCTGCAGCCCTTTGGATCATGAGATCCTAGGTTCTGAGGGTGAGTCATGAAGGCCTAGGAAGCCCCTTTGGCCTCTGCATTTTCTAAAATGAGGAAGCTGAGGTCCAAAATTGTTAAGCCGCATGCCCAAATGCACTGTACTTGGGGCAGAGTTCAAGGGTGCTCAGCTGCCTTGGGACATCTGGGTACTGGGGAAATTTCTGATGCCTCCTCCTGGTTGCAAGAGGTCAGATACATGGCCACAGGGCGAGTTGAGATGGCCTTCAGAACTGGACATGGCCATGCTTTCCTGTCCCTTGCCATGGAGACTCATCTCAAAAAGCTAACCCAAGGCTTGAAAGCTGAACGACGGCATGGGAGGAGTGAATTTCAGGATAAGTGTCTTTTCTAGCGGTGCTTGCCTGTGCACAGCGCCCCACAGCTCAGGGCAGCTGGCCAGGGTGCAGGACACACATCCAGGTTCTCTGTGGTCTCAGCAGGTGGCTGTGCTGAAACCTTCTCACTGTGAGAACAGCCTCTTCCTCCCAAACCAACCAAGTCGTCAGCACCCAAGGTGTGAGCTCCCTTTTCACAGCCACATGGCTGATTACAGCCAGCAGTTAGTGATGGTTAAATACAACACAACACAACACAACAAACAAAAAACCATACTGTCATCTTTTTATATAAAGAGAGAACTGAGTCTGTTTTATAGGGAGAGTATCTTATAAAGCGAGGCTATTTATGTTTATTCGATACACATCCGTGGCTTATAGTTTGAAGGTGTAAAGAGCTATCCAAATACCGCAGCAGTAAGAGTGGATGCATATACCTATAAAAGTTGGCCTTGAAAGAATGGTGACAATATGCCACTCCAAAGTATTTCCTATCATTTAATCTTTTACGTCTGTGACCTCAAGGTCATGGAGATAATACATGGGATCTGAACCAGGTGCAGTGGCACACACCTGTAATCCTAGCACTTTGGGAGGCCAAGGCAGGAGGATTACTTGAGCCCAGGAGGTCAAAGCTGCAGTGAGCCAAGACTGCACCACGGCACTCCAGCCTGGACAACAGAGTGAGACTCCATATCTACAAAAAAAGATAGTAGTAACAAATGGGATCTGAACTCTGGTTTCTGAATCCATGTCCAATCTGCTGTACTCCATCTTGCCCTATGTCTTGATTGACATTTTCTTGTTAAAAACTGAGACAGACAAGCACAGACTGCCCTGAGTGATGATGCCATCAACCTCATTAGGCATCAGGCAAATACGAATGAAGACCACAGGAAAGTACCATTCCACGCTCTTCAGACTGGTGGAAGTTAGAAAGATCGTTCTAAGTGCTACTGAGAGTGGGGAGCAGCAAGGCCCCTCCTACGTTGTTTGTGGGAACATAAATGGCTTACCCACTTTGGAAAACAATTTGGGACGGTCTCCTGAAACTGAACCTATTCATTCACAGCCCTCGTGAATGAGGAATTCCACCCCTAGGTGTACGAAATGTGTGCACCATACACTACAGGGCTACTTACAGCAGCTTCATCTGTGCTTATCAAAAACTGCACATAACCTAAGTGTTCACTGACCACAGAGCAAGTAAATTGTAGGAATTCACACAATACAATATTATAAAGCAAGAAAATGAGCAAATGGTAGCTATACAAAGCACAGATAAGTCTCACAAACATAAAACACACTTCATGCTTCCATATACACAAAGTCCCCAAACAGACACAAGCCACCTGTTTTATTTAGTGAGGTACACCTAGGTGGTAAAACTAAAAAAACAAACACATGAAAAAAAACAACAAAAAAAGCAAGGGCGTGATGAACACAAGAGTTCAGGAGGTGGTGCCTCCCAGGAGGCCAGCCAGGCAGACGGGTGTGAGTGCGTGAGGGCGGAGGGGCTCCGGCAATGCCGGGTGCATTTCATTTCTTGACTGGGTTGTGTTTGCTTGATAATCATTCATTAAGTTGTACCTATTTAGTTATGCACTCTTCTGTGTTTTATATTTCACAATAAAAGCAGTATAAAAAGAGAGCTGGTACCAGGAGGAAACGGAGAGCAACCCAGAGGAAACAGAGAGTGCTCTTTGCTTTTGAACCAGGAGTTTCTGCAAAGGCCCCACTTCCTTGAGGCTCCTCAAGAGGCCAGGTTCTGCAGGCGATCCCCTCTCTTCCTGTGCTCCACCAAGCAGTCCCGGCCAGCTCCCGGCAACAGGTAACTGGAAGGTACAGGGACTGACCATGGACACGCAGCCTGAGTAGCCCCCTGTGGCAGGTGGCAAGAAACAAGAGCAGGGAAAGGAAACCCACAGGCCCAGCATCTGTAGGTGGCAAAGACCAGAAGGCTCGTGACATTAACCACCAGCAACTGTGAAGTATCTGCTGGCTGCAGGCAGATCCTGGACCAGGCTATTTTTAATTTAACATAGGAGACAAACTGATTTGGAAGCCTTGCTCCTCCTCTTGGCTGTGTCCTGTTACTGAGAGCTTTGCCCTGGTGGTGGCATCAGCACACCCAGCCAGGCTTATGGCTCCACAGACACCCAGAGCAGGCGTGCACACAGGCAGGGCTCCCGGCTCCTGTCTGGTTTGTCGCCTTCCGCCTTCAAGGTCAACTGGCCTCAGGCTGTTCACAGAAGCCTTTAATATTTTTTCCCAGTAATTGTCTTGGGAGGAGTAAGTGAACAGATTTGTGTTTTGCTATTGCAAAGCCTGAGATTTCCAGGGCTGGAGCTCGAGATGATGCTGAGAAGCTGTCCTAACTGGTTTTGAGACAGTCCTTGACCTGCGGCACGGCTGCTTTCCCAGGGTGGGCAAAGTTGGCCTCTGGGGTGAGCAGGCCTTGTGCCTCACAGGTATTAGAACACTATGCAAAGGTGAGGCGTGTTGACTCTGCTGGGGCATGGCCTGGAAGGGCCGGACTCCTGTACTCTCCTGCACCCTCCTGGGGGGACAGAGAATAGACAGAGGTGATGCCCGGGCACCAAGGGGAAAGTGAGGATCCAAGAAGTAGTGAGACACTCAAGGCGGCCTCCCCGGGGCTACTGGGGACACTGCCTGTATCTGCTGTAGACAGAATAGAAAAACCAGGCCCATTCCAGCCCACTAGGTGTTCTCATTTTCCCCTGCCGTTTGTTTTTTCTCCTTTTTCTCTCAAAGGAGACTTTAATCAGCATCAATGAAGTGATATTGACATCAGATCACAACTCTCTTTGAACTTTTAACTTCAGACAGGTCATGACTCTTTATGATGACCTAGGTCTGCAAAACCACGTGTGTCAAATAAAATGTCATACTTTGATCAGTTACGGCAGCATATGAGAGCACTGCTGGAGCGGAATTTTTGTTGTGGCAAAGGAGGCTCGTGACAGCCAAACAGTCTCATTCATCAATGAACAAGGAGAAGGTTTTTCCTAAGCTGCAAATTCACTTTTGAAATTGAAGTATAGGACAAAAAGTGAGCTGAAACTTGAACAGCCAAAAGTAAGTGGCAAATAAGAGCAATTAAAGTGGGTTTGGCCAAAGGGCCAATGCTAATCTCAGCGCGGCAGTGGACAGGGACAGAATCTCAGGCCAGCAGCACAGTGAGCACCTGGATGTGGGATTCCCACCTTAAAGCAAGGGCCTGTGAGGAGGAAATCCCCCTCAACTCTGGAGGAAAGCGTTCCCGGCATTGGATACTCAAGATTCCCACAGATGAATATTAACCAGGCACAAGCTCAGAAAGATCACTGAAAATATAAGGAAGCGTGAGTTATGAGACAAGGGGTAGGGAGGGAAAGAGAGAGGAAAAGATAGAGATTTACATCCTCCAAAACTTTCAGTAGTAGAATAATCAGATATAGAATATAAACTATGAAATGTTTAACAAAATAAAAAATGGAACTATGGAAATTAGCAACCAACAAAATACTCTAAAAATACCCCAGAAATATTTGAAAAACAAACAAACAAACAACAAATAGAACTGCTAGAAATTTTCTAAAAAATGTAAAAGTTTCTACAAATAGAGGCATTTTCAAAGTTAACTTTATTGGAACCAGTCCAATAATATAGTATTTGGACATTTTGCAGGAATTGCAACTGCAAATGTAGTTATAGACCCTCCAATGAACTATGAAAATCTCAAATGATCATAGTTGTTAACCTAGCCCAGGTAGGTAACAGGTATCTCAAACAGGCTCACATCATATCCCCAGACCAGCAGCATCAGCATCATTTGAGAACTTGGTAGGAATGCAAATGGCTGAGTCCTTATGCAGACCTGTGAATTAAAAACTCAGGGGATGGGAGGCAGAAATCTGTGCTTTTGCCGGCCCTCCAGATGGTTCTCTCTCTCTCTCTTTCACACACACACACACACACACACACATTCACTCACTAGCTCATTTGATTACGGGCTCCATGGGTGACCCTGCAGGATAAACCAATGTACAATAAGAATAGATAGTCCAGAGAAGTTTGTACCCCATTTTTTTATGCAGTTGAGGACTAGAAGATGCAGTGATTCTGGCTCTCTAAGAAAAAGGGTTGTGTCCATCAGAATCAGGGGTGTGCAAATCAGAGGCATACAGCCCTCATCCAGGAGCAGGCCCTGGGTGGGACCCAGCTTGGGGACACCAGATAACATACTTGTCACCTTGAACATCAGAACAACACCTCTCACCAATGTCCATACCCTTCACCTCCCCACCCCAGCATGTGGCTTGCATGGCAGGTGACGCCTTGCTTTGGAAACAGGTGTTATTAATCCGTTGCAATGCAAGTGGGACTCAGTATAAGGGAGTCATAAAAAATTTATTCATGTATATCCCATTTCTCTGCAAAATTGAGACAGTTCCTAAGGACATACACTTTAGTATTCTATATGACCAGGAAACAACCCTAAATTAGGATAAAGCATGGGAAATGGATGCAGTACTTTAAGTTGGGCTCCACAGGTTGTGCACAGGTCCACAGGAGATGATATGCAGCTGTGGTTCTCAAGTAAGTGTGTGTGTGTGTGTGTGTGTGTGTGAGAGAGAAAGAGAGAACGAGAGAGAGAGAGAGAGAGAGATGGTAGCGTGGAGGGGGAAGAAGTGAGAGGATGGGAATGTGTGCAGACGTTAGGGAAAGGAAGGGGAGAAGAGAGGTGGAGACAACGAGTGTGTCTTACTGCACCTGGAACTTGGCTAGTACAAAAGGGATGACTCGAAGATTACACTGTTTATTTCTTCTCAAAAGGCACAGGGGAAAGAAGGTCAGGAGGCCACACGAATTTCAGCTGCAGAGCACATAACAAGCCACACAGGGATTCGATGGTGGCATGGGGGCCGGGAACGGGTGGCTACCAAGGCCTCTGAGGGCAAATTGCACTCGAAGTTGGTCTGTGCTCTGAGGGCTTTCTGCGCTATCTTTTTATCCTGTCCTGCACACTTGGAACAAGGGCTTCCTGGTGATTGTTTTAACTAATGTATTGAAGAGCTATCATGGAAAGGAGCACTTCTAGGGTCCCAAGAGATCATGTACAGCAACTGTGGCCTGAGTAGAGTACATCAGGCCCACTTAGCTGCAGGGGACAGTGATGTTCTTGCAACTTTAGGACCCACCAAGCCTGTAGGCTTCCCACCCTCCTCACTCACTCTTCAACATGCGTGTCTCTCAGATCGCTGAGGCTCACAACCTCCTGGGCTTCCTCTCCGACTCAGTTTCTCTCCAGACATCTGCAAACTACTGGGCCTGATCACAGCCCTGCTCTCCAGGTGCCTCTCCTGCTGTGAGCTCTCAGAGCAGCTGCCCTGTTTCATGCTGCATACTCAGGGCAGCCGAGCAGTCAGGGTCTCTCTTAACACCCCATGGTGTGGCCTGGGGCAGCCACGTGCCACTCCCTCCACCACCCGGCCAGTCTGCCTCCATCCAGGAAAACTCTGCCACTATCCATAGAATCTCAGGGCACCAAAATGGTCTCAGGGCACCACGTGACTGTGACCATGACATGATGCTGTCTCCTGGGGCTCGGACTGGGGCTCTGGAGATGTCCGGGCTCCTGAACGCCCACTCGGCATCCACTGCTTCACTTCCCTCCCTCTCCCGCAGGCATCCAGGCCTGCCCTGGCCTCCACACCCATGCTACCCCTGAATCTCTTGCGGCCCTGCTTTTGTTGCCTCTGTCTGGTGAGGTGTCAAGCTCTGCCAAACCAAGTCAGCCCACTTGCTCTGACGGCCACTTCCCAGTTCCTACAGTTAGCGACACACAAGATGATCATCCAGCCTGGGCACCTGAGACAGGCCCGATGACCCATGCTGTCCCTCCTCCTATCCAAGTAGTGGCCCCCGTTCAAGTTAGCAGCCAGAATGTTCCTTTACCCAGAGAAATTTTTCCCACCAAGACGATGTTCTAGGTGCTGGGTTGCACTTGTGAAGGCAGCAGCCCAATCTCTGCCCTTGTGCATCCAGAGCAAGCGGGAGTGGGGACAATAAACAAGTAAATGAAAACAAAATAAAGATCATGCTGGGTAGGCACAGTGTCGTGGTGGAGAGGACCTACTGCCAAGCACTGCAGACTCTGCAGCCCGTCAGCTTGCATTTATCATCTTCCCCCTGCAGTCAAAGTCCGGTGAGGGCAGGGAATAAGGTCTGACTTAGTCCCCACAGTATCCAAGTCCTATCACAATGCCTGCTGCATGTCTGGTTGAAAACATGTCTATTTTGTTGAATGAATGACTATTTTTTAACTTTTTTTTTTTTTTTTTTTTACACAGTACATTTCTAAAGTCAGAAGGTAGAAACTGTAGTTAAAATGGAATTGGTGACTTACTGGTTGGACGACTCTGTCCACAGATCTGAAATACTACCTTTTATTTTTAACATTAACTGAGCTATTTGGAGAGCAGCCACTTACGTGTCTTAAAGGTCACCTTGAACTTATTCTTGGCTTTGTAAGATTTACAAGGACTCTTAGCCAAAAACAATAAAATATTTACCTGGATACTAAACGCAAAGAAAACGACACTTCCATCTTTAAAATTTTGCCCAGCATGGACTCTTCAGAGCATTTCCATCCTAAGATCATTTATAAGATGAAATGAAGGACACATCCCATTACATTTTAGCAGAGTAACGTGTGTGGGAGAATTGGCTGTGCACAATGGCAACAAACCACATTGTGTGAACCAAGTGGATGAGGGTCAGAGATGATCACAGCCTCCTCTAGACCAAGAGGAGCCCAGCAATGTGACTGCATGGCCATAGGTTTTGCACAGATTGTAAAATATATTTTAGTCACAGCCAGGGAAGATCACTCTGTTCTACTTTAACCTCCCCTCCCAAATATGACAAGGATTCTAAAAATGTACATGCTATTACTAATAATGAAGTGTGAACCTAGAGGAAGGAGTGAAAAGTCTCTTTTTCTATATATAGACAAATATATTAATAAATTATTGTTGAACTAAGACGCAGTCAAACACAGTGAAATCAAGGACATGGAGGAAATAAAAGGTGTTATAGAGACGTGTCAGGCAATTAAGTAAAATATGACATTATCTTTTCTAAATTTTGTACGCTTGTAGTATTTACTAGCCTTTAAAAAATTCTAATTTATTGAATTTTTTTCTTAGTCTAGAAAATATGCTCTATTGTATGCCTAATTTTATATTTTTTCAAAAATAAGAGGGTCTTCAAATTGTGTATGCTTCGGACCCCTCAATCCTGGATCCTCCCTTTTGGGGAAGGGATATATAATTTTTGGAAAGTAAGCTTTGTTTCCTTTTTCTAACAAATTCATTTTTCACAGACAGCTGTGACTAGCTTCTCAAAATAGCAACCTGTGCTGTCATACAAGGCCTCTAGGGGCAGGGGATCTCCCTCCCCACTCAGCCCCTCTCCCTAGACTTGGTCCCTGATGTCACCAACGAGGCAGCACTCTGACCCTCACCCACCGAATGTGGGCTGGAGGACTCCCCCTCTAGTGCTCGCTTCTAGCCAGCTGGACCCCAGACAAGGGCAGGGCCGCTATGGCAAAGGCCAGGTGATGAACATCACCTCCAGAAACGCCACAGGCGACTGCAACGGACAACCACTGGCCCGTACTGCCCAACCCCTCCATGAACAGCCTCTGTCTATATTCGTGATTCTTCAAGCACATGTGCAAAGGCCCTGTAACTACCTTCTCAGAGTCACTCCTGAAAGGTGTGGGTGAGCTGTGTGGACAGGACACAAGAGAGGGGAAAGCTGATGGACACCTCTGTGTGTTCTGAGATTTCACACGGACATCCCTGGGTGCTGCACCTTGCACGGGGAATAGGGAGGGGCCCATGGTTGTGGAGTCTCTGGAGATGGATTTGGTCGCTGGCTGCTGTTTCTGTTTAGCCGCAGACAACATCAGGGACCTGGTTTTGCCTTCCAGCCTTGGACAAGCTCCTCCACAGCTGAGTTCTTCTTTGAAAAACAAGAAATTTCACCCCCGTAAGTGGTAAATGCCCTCTGGCTCAGGTGTACTGTCACTGTAAGTGGATTTCACGTATAGTTCCTGAGGAGAGAAAACTGGGAGCCGAGTTGGACGGCATCTTCCAGACGTAATCTGCTTCTATCATCTGCATTTTGAACTGCATTACCGAGGATTTATAATCTGATCTAGCTCTCCGAAATAGGTTGCCTTACCCTCAGTGTTTTCAAGGTCTGTTGGAGCAAAGGCATTTTGCGATGGCCATGGAGGGTGCATGTGTTTCAGGAATTCTTTTGTTTTTTTCACCTTTTAGTACAATTCTTACTAATGCCGCTTTCCACATAAAGCGATTCTCAGGCTGAAATGCCGGCATCTGAATGGTGGAGACCGCATATTGGTACTCACGATGGAAGTGTGAAGAGTAATTGCTGGGATTTTGTTTACCCGTATTATCTACCAAACTAGTAAAATCCTGTTAGTTTATGACTTGCAATGCAAAAATAAACTTCCAACCCCCTCTGTGAAATAATAATAATAATTTTTTTTTTTGAGATAGAGTCTTGCTCTGTTGCCCAGGCTGGAGTGCAGTGGTGTGATCTCGGCTCACTGCAACCTCCGCCTCCTGGGTTCAAGCAATTCTCCTGCCTCAGCCTCCTGAGTAGCTGGGACTACAGGCACGCGTCACTACATCCAGCTAATTCTTGTATTGTTAGTAGAGATGGGGTTTCACCATGTTAGTCAGGATGGTCTCGATATCTTGACCGTGTGATCGCCCGCCTCCGCCTCCCAAAGTGCTGGGATTACAGGCGTGAGCCACCGTGCCTGGCAGAAATAATTATTCTTTATTTAAGTCTGTCACTTCATAAAAGCAAAAGCTTAGTGTGAATCCTTTTATGGCCAGACAGTGACTCTCACTGTATATATTCACAGCCACAGAGTGGAAACAAACACCTACGGCAGACTGAAGAACAGAAGGGAAGGATAAGGGAGACCTGCCTGGTTTTCCCACCTGCAGAAGAATGACTCACCTGCAGAGGCCATGATACACCTGTGATGCAGGGACGGGAAGAGTTTGCATGGAGGACCTGACATTCAGTGTATGTTACTGATGCATCCAAGTGTACTCCAGGTCACTGTAGCGGGAGGGGGATGAAGTTGCTTCATTCAGTGCCAAGCACCATGCAGAGGGCCTTCAGTTTATGATACACTATAACCCTGAATGACTCTGAGAGTCAGAGATGACATTAAAGCTATTTTACAGACAATAAAGCTATTTTACAGACAAAGAAATGAAGGAGACAGATCACTGAGTAAGTTGCTCAAGGTCCCATAGCTGGTGATACGGTGGAGCCAGCATTTGGGGCCAGGCAACCCGAACGATACGTTGTTAACAGTCCACCCGGCCTCCTACCCAGAGAAAGCAAATCTTACAAACCATGGAGTGCACAGTGTCATGTTTTTATATTTCTATATCTATTGCTGTGTCCCTGCATCTGTCCATCAGTAATGATTTAAGAGGAGGTAGAAAGGTGCAAGAATCCCCATTCCTTCCCCAACACAGACAGGTGTGGGGCTGTCCCCACACAGAACTGCAGTGGTATTACTACATGTCAGGAAGTGGAAAGCAAAAACGAGCAGGGAGATGGAGAATGGGTCCAAACAATTCATTGATTTAGGCGACAGGCATTCATTGAACACCTCCTAAGGGCCAGCCCACAGGCCTGTACAGGACCCAGGTCAAAGCACAGTGGGTGGGGTGGACAGGAGATCAGAACGGAGACAAACTGACTGATGCTCAGGCATGAGAAAGTGAAGGCCCTGAAATCACGATGAAGAAATCAACACATTTGGTTTGCAAATACATGAACACGCACACCTCCCTACAGCAAACCGGTGTAGACAGGCAGAGCCCACCGAATGTCAGCTGACCCTGGCCCTTTGCTTCCTAAAGACAGCCCCCCAACTCGCCCAAAGTAGGGTCCTCCCAGTGCCGTGAGTGCTCTGCAACCTGGCCCCCAACTCCACCCTTCTCCATTCACTCTGTGCCAGTGACACTGGCCTCTGTGGGTGCCCAGGTCCCCAGGCACACTCCTTCCACAGGGCATTTGAATTTGCCATTCCCTGGGCAGGGATGTTTCCTCGCTGCCTTCAGGCCTCTTCTCAGTGGCCTCCCTCACAGCAAGGCCCATCCTCTCCACGCAGCAGAAACAAGCCCCAGCATCCCGACCCCAGTACGCTCTACATCCTTACTTAAATGCAGTCTTTCCCATTGTTCAGTGTCCTTTCTCCCACTGAAATGCAGGCTCCACGAGGGCAGGGGCTTGCTGATTGACTTCTCCCTTCCCAAAGTCCAGAATGGTGCCTGGCACTTAGTGCTTCAAGCAACTACAGACTCCAGTAACGTTGGTCCATGGATGGATTAGCTGACATGATGGTTGGAAAGTAGACATGGGCACATTCTTTAGGAGAATCTAAATGAGGGCCCAAGAAGAACGGTGGGAAAAAAACAGCCGCTGGCTCAGTGAGGACATCCAGCAGTGACTGGAATCTAGTTCTCACTCCAAAGACCTTGTGCTGTGGCTATTCGTTGCAAATAATGGACTTTTATAAAACTGTCTGCAAGTAGGGCAGATTTGGATGATTCAAAACCAGGTCTGGGACTTCCTGCAGCGTTGGCCTGACCCCACAGGGGAGTAAAGGACAGACTCCCGCAGTGGATCAGGAGCTGACGCACTCACACCGAAAGGGCAGCCACAGCATCTGGTGATGGTTCACAAGAGTTCCCTGGAGGCTTTTAGCTCTATTTCCCATGAAAGAAACACACAAAGAAACAGTTCCAAAGATGAAAGAATCTGGACCAACATCTAGGCAACCTGGACTTGGGAGACATTGCATTCAGGGATGCACACTGTGCCCCATGCTGGAAGCATGGTAGATTTGGACTGTATTCAGTACAGTGGCAAATTCTCCATGCTCTCCACAAGCATACACAACCATATTCAAACACTCACAGGATAACACACCCCCTACACTGCAACAAGGAAGGTTTACACACTTGGCAATAGCTAAGAACCCCAGCCAGGTTCTGTAGGAGATGAAAGGTTGCCACGAGGTGAAATTGCCAGGTGGTAAAGCCTTCCAGGATATTTCCTCACATTTTCTCTGTTAAAAACACCATAAGATACCCTGACAAGGAGACTTTCCTGGTCCTCATGATGGAGAAAGAGCATTGAAGAGAGAAGAAAAGCTACACCGGTGATGACCACATGTACTGTGCTGTGTACATGGTGTGCGTTTTCATTGAATCCTCAAGACGGTCACAGACCCAGCGCAGCAGAGCCTGGGGAAAGTTCCCCTTAGCCTAAGGTTCTTCAACCGTCATGGGAACATGGGTTCTGAAGCTGGGTCTTGCTGCTCAGGTTTAGCTCTACTCTTCCCTCTCACTAATACCCTTCCTGATGCCAGGCCTGGGCATGGGGTGCTATGCACCGCCAGTCCACAGGTGAGCCCTGCAGGTGTGAAGGGAGCACAAGAAGATGGGGGACTGAGCTGTGGACAACACAAGGGAGAAAGCCTTGGAAGCTATTATCTGGGAGGTTGGCGATTATGGGGTGATAACTGGGCAACTGCAATATAAGGTAGAACAGGAACCCAGGAGAAGAGGACAGCTAAGGAGGGGGCGCTTGGTGAAAATGCAGAAGCCCAGACTCCTTTCCCACAGGCCCATGCCTGGTTAGCTCTGACTCCAGCTGAATAGGAAGCACAGCAAGTTTGAGACTCCCTTGCATAAACCATAAGCCCCAGTGTCAGGTGCATGTGCTGTGAGGACACATGAGATGTCGGTCTGCACAGGGCAGATAGAGAACAAGGTATGTTCGGCAAATAAGAGCTTTACCTCCCAGCCTTCCGCATGGGGTTTATACACGTCCCCTGGAAAGGAAGGAGAGAGCAGAAGTCATGGCCATGAAGGGTGCAACTACTGTTTTCAGGAACAGACAACGCTGAATAAAGAAATGGCTTCGTGGCTGAAGAGGCTATGAGCAGGCTTCTTAACCAGCAGGAAGCTGGCCAACCTCATCGTGCGGATTATGCTATTTTGGGCTGACTTCATATGCCAAGATGCTATGTGCATGGCTCCATGACATTCATGTTGGAAATTATTGCTGAGAAGATGGTAAGAGGCCAAACCTCAGCAAAAACAGCCATAGGTGCCTCCAGTGAGGGCCAATGTCTTCCCTCCCCACAGTGTTCTGCTGCTGCATGGGGCTGCATCCCAATAAAGACTATCGCTGTAGGCACCGCCGCGTGGCAACCTGGGCCACTCTTCCTTCTTCTTCTTCTTTTTTTTTTAATAGTATTGTGGTCAATTTCTTTTCTCTTCTTTTTTCCTTCTTTTGAGACAGGGTCTCACTATGTTGCCCAGGCTGGTCTCAAACCAGCCTCAAACCATAGTGAGATCACAGTGAGGATCAAGTGATCCTCTTGCCAGGAGTAGCTGGGACTACAGGTGCGTGCCACTGCACTCAGCTAAGATCATTTTTGAAATACAAGGTATGACAGTCAAGTCTGAGGAAATTCCTTTGACTAGATGGATATGCAGAGAAAAGACTTCTAAATCCAGGAAAAGTTTACAAAGTCAGCTGGGGATTCGCCAATTGCCAAACCATGAGGCTGCATCGCTGGTTCTGGTTATGCTTCCAAGGTAAGCACCTCTGTAAGGACACTGAGAGGTGACCAGGGGATCATTTCCCCCAGAGAAAACCGCCCCACTGAGCCACCTTGACCAGGCACCCTCGAAGGAACAAGGTTGACATCTCCCAAAGACAGTTCTTTACCTTCTCTGGACAACTGACTGACCACGTTGGCCTGTATCTCAGAACCTTCTACAATTTAGATTTACATTGAACCAGTGAGGATAACAAACAGAACCCAAGATTCAGACAGACCCTCTAATGATTGTGGGCCTAAGGCTGAAGCCCACAAACCCGCACTCACCACTCATGGACATTACTCCCAGGAAACTTTCCTGAACATCTTTCGTGTTAGCATCTTGTTTCATGTAAAAATAGAAGTAAAGTCTGAGATCAAGGGGGTAGTTTGAGTGAAAAAAACTGCAGTATTTTAATTTCAGTTGGATAACCACAGAATTTGCTATGCATCCTATAATTTGCCATTAAAAGGAGAATATGGGGCTGAATCACATTTTCTTTAAACGTTGTGTCCCTCGGTGCCCAAAAAGAGTGTTCATTTTAGAGTTAGACTGGGCAAAATAAACACTGGGTCACAGGTGATAGCTTTAGTTAGAAATGTCTTTAGGACAGGCCAGCATGCATGTTGTCAAACGACAATGTATGGCCTCTTCCCAGGGTCATGTGAGGCCAGTCACAGGGAAGCTGAATTATTCCCAATTGTCCCCACAGGCCTGGTGGCAGGAGGTGAGGGGGAAGGCACAATACTCACAGGAACTTTCCGTTTGTCTTTGATCCTATCAGGACAATTTGCTCAGACTCTTCTCGAGAGATTTTTCCATGGAACCAAGGCATTTTTTCATGGGCTGTGGTGGCGATCAGCTTCTCCAGCTGAGGCTTCTGGCTGATGATGGCCTGCTCCAGAGCCTGACCCTGCCACGTGGAGAGCAGAGCAGAGTAAACCACACCGAGGAAAAATGAAAATGATGCAGAAGGCATTTCCAGTCTGTCTCGAGTCCTGGCATGGTAAAACAGGATCAAACCTTATTCACTCATTCATGCAGTAAATAAAACCAGAAAGATCTTTACACATTACTTAAGTACTTTCAAGTGTATAAATAAAAAGAACATGGCTGGGCACGGTGGTTCACACTTGTAATGCCAGCATTTTGGGAGGCCAAGGTGGGTGGATCACTTGAGGTCAGGAGTTCGAGACCAGCCTGGCCAGCATGGTGAAACTCCATCTCTACTAAAAATACAAAAATTAGCCAGGTGTGGTGGCACATGCCTGTAATCCCAGCTACTTGAGAGGCTGAGGCAGGAGAATTGCTTGAACCTGGGAGGCAGAGGTTGCACTGAGCTGAGATCATGCCACTGCACTCCAGCCTGGGTGACAGAGCAAGACTCTGTCTCAAAAAATAAAAAATAAAATTAAAAAAAACATACATATCCTTTGCTGTGGCAATCCCAACCCTTTCAAAGTTTATCCTGCAGACATTGCATATGAGCATAGTATACGATAGGTCTAAAGCAATGTTGTTAGCAGCATTTATTCATAAACAGCAAATGTGTTTATCAATAGGTACTAATTAAATAAATTACGGTGCATAGCAGGTGACACCAGATAGCCAAAGAACAGGTGATGCAGCTTCATGAGTGTTGACACAGAAAGTTCTGCAAGAGATATTAGGAAGCCATAAAATCAAGTGCCTATCAGTGTGTCTAGTAGGACCTTGTCAGATAAATAGAAACCAATCAACACCTATCAATGCCTCTCTGAAAAGGCCCTCCATGCACTGGGTAACGGTGGTTCCCTGTGGTGGAGAAACTCACATTGCTGGCACAAAGGGGCCCACCCTCTCAGCTGTGGCTGTGAAAGGGGAAAGACTCGTATTAGAGAGAGGCACTTTTTGGCCAAAGTTGATGCTTCAGGAGGTGGTTGTGTTATTTGGGCACACAGGGTACATAGGCATAGGTGTTGCATGTAGCCAGGAAGTCTGTGTGGGGTCACAGGGCCCCCTGGGTCCAGGGAGCAGGACCAGCTGTGGCGCACCTGCAGGTTCCATGTCTGCTTCACATATTCCCTGATGAGGTTTTCCTTCAAGTCCTCAAAGGGCCCAGTCTTGGGCTGCACCCCCTGGGGCCGGTTGAAGGGCTTCTTCAGGAGGCAGACCAGGCCATCAGACTCCTGCGAGTGGTAGTGGCAGAGGTCGGCGGGGCTGGCGTGGGTCCTGCCGCCAGCGATGGCGTAGGTGCCGTTCAGCTCCCGCTCGATGGTGTAGTGGTGTGCCTTCCTCCCGTGCGCCACGGACAGGGCGAAGCCGCCCAGGTAGTTGCGGCTCTGGCGCAGCAAATAGAGCCCATCGCTCATGCCCCCCTGGACCAGGTAATCTTCTGCCTCCTCCCGGGTGATGTTGCCGAAAAAGAAGGGCAGGTGGTTGGCGTTGTCAGCCATGCCGCTGCTCGCCATGCTTCAGAGGCCGGAGGGCACACGCCTACGCAGGTGTCCACCTGGGCAAGACAGAGACAGAGAACTTTGGTGAGGAACCCACGTGGCAGGGAACATTTGCTAAAACCACTCAAACTCTTTCAAAGCGGAGACAAACCCTTCCAGCCCTGAACAGACACTTCCTTCTTTGGCCCTCCCAACACACAGTTGTCTTTCTGTTCACATCATTACAGTTTCCAGCATGCCTTCTAACTAAGCTAAAATCAGAGTATTTGATGGAAGTGACCAAATTAAATAATTATCTTTTTGTCGGCGGGGTGGGGAAGGACAAAGAATTCTAAAAATAAACATGCCACAAAGAGAAGCAAACAGAAGGGCTATTGCAAAACAGGACTTTCGGGCTGACCCTAAGGGTCCCAGCGCGCACACAGGAGGCAGAGTCTACATGAGCACAAACCACCTGCTCCTGCTGAGTCCAGACAACGTTAGAGAAGTCCCGCTCCTCATCACAGTGTCCAAGGAGGATGCTACCACCGCCTCACCCACCTGGGCTGCCAGACTCTGCCTGGAGCAGTCAGTCACACGCTGGTGCTGAGCCCCAGAGGTGAAGTGAGGCCACGTTGAGGGCCCACACGGAACTGTGACTTGTGGTCACCACAAGGCCTTCCCACCTTCAGCCCAGGGCTATGACAGCAACAAGCCACTGCCTGAGACATGAAGAGTGACACCCTCCCAGCCCCTGAGGCCTGGGGCCCATAGGCTGTCCTCTCCCCACTTCTCCAGACCACTTCCTGGGCAACTCCACTTCCCATCTGCAGGGCTCGTGTTAAAGAGATAGTGCCTGTTCCCAGGCCACGAGGACATCTGACATAGGAGAGACACTGCTTGCAGTAAATAAATACATTTCAGAAGCAAAAAGGAAGGCGGCCAATGCATATTTAATATGGAGAGTATTTCCTCTCAATCATAGTTGTAAATGAGAAGGATACATATTGCCAGCCCCAAAAGTATCCAACAAGGCACATTTTAACCAAAAGGGGCTCGTCATGAATGGAAAATTATCTAGATGACTCCATCCATTCATCCAGGGAACAAAGTGCATGCCCCTCATGGTCCACACACACACACACAGACCCCCCATACCACATGCATACCACAAGCATGCCACACACACTACGAACACATACCACACCTGCACTACACACACACCATGCCCTACACGCACACTATATGCATCACACACACCAAACACACAAACTGCACACACACACCACACACACAAAACACACTACACACATCACACACTACACTACATACACACTACACACACAAAGCATACATGAAACACACACCACTACATGCACAATACACATATCACATACACTACACACATCACACACTGCACACACAACACACACAAATTACATACACACCACACACTACACACATCACACATACTACACACATATCACAAACTACATACACACCCACACACCATAATATACACAACACATGCTACACTACACACTACACATACAAAACACACACAAAACACACCACACAACTACATGCACACTACACATGTCACACACACCACACACACACAAACTACATACACACTACACACACAAAGCACACACTGCACACATACCACACACAAACTACATACACACTACACATGCAACACATTACACGTATCTCACACACACTGCACACACGCCACACACAAACTACACACACACTACACACAACACACTACACACACATTTCACAGGTAACACACTACACACACCACACACACACCACATACAAACTACATACATACTACACACAAAACACTACATGCAACACACAAAACACTACATACACACTACACACAGAAAACACACACAAACCACACCACACCACTACATGCACACTATACACATCACACACACTGCGCACACACCACACACAAACTACATGCATGCCACACACACCATAGTACACACTACACACACAAAACACACACGTGAAGCACACCACACCACAGACCCCGCACCACGATGATGTGAAGTGGCTTCTTAACATGCACTATCCTACGAGGGGCTACAACAGGTAAGAGCGTCAGCCTGACACAGGCAACAGAGTTCTCCCCAGATGGTGTCCTCAAGTCACTACTCCTGGGCGAGCCCCTAATGAGGCATGGGTTTTATTATAATTTGAGGGTATTCATCATCATTTCCTGGCTTGCCTCTCACAGCAGTTGACTATCAGTGACTTTTCTTTGCCCAGCAGGTTTCTAAAATTTCATCTCTTAGCAAGGTGTTTTTGTTTTTTAAAGTATATCTACATTACTTTGGAGTCTAAGAAGGCTGTTAACAGAAAGACGCCTCTGGAAACACAGTGTGCCGATGAGTCTCTTGGAAGAAATACTACTCTTTTGACTGCTTTCCCCTTTCTACAATGCTTTGGTTGAAGGTCAGTCACTGCCCCCAGCCTGCCTTTCTCACGCTCCTCCCTTTTCCTGCAGTGGGTCTTCTCAGGCCTCCAACCCCATATCCATTGTTTCCCCTGCAGCCCAGCAGGTCTCACACTTCCACGTGGTCTGGGGGCTCTGATACACCCAGGGACTGGGACGCTGCTGTTCCTGCAATCCTGATGATGCGGATGCCAGGTTCTGACACCATCTGAGACCAGGCTCTCCATTTTCTCTGCCTTCCCTGCCCAGGCAGTGCCCCAGCCAGGAACCCAGGAGTCCTCCGCAGGCCTTGCATTCTCTAAGGTTCATTTTCCAAGCGCCCCTGGTGCATGCTCCTTACTGCCTGTATCCATGACCCCTGCCTGGCTTAACCCTGTCCTTTCCACTGCTGCCCTTCACCCCTCACCTTCTGCCCTCCAGCTTCCTGATGCCTCCCTCTCCAGCTGCCTGGTCCTCCCTCAAAGCACACATCAGCCCTCCCTGCCTCTTCCAACATGCCCAGTCCACAGACCACACTGGACAGCACTGGGATGCTGTGGCTTCCCCTTCTTGTCCTCACCACATGTGCTTTCTGCTGACGCACACAGCTCTTCCTCCTGGCCATCTAGGTCATCCTTGCAGACCCAGCTCAAATACCCCTGTTGCTGTGTACCTGGCCCTGATGCTTGTGTCCCCTCTGCAGGGCCCAGGTTACTTTTTATGTAGTTGCAGAACAGCAGACTGCACCATCAGCTCCAACTGAGACAGTAATTTTGTAAGAACAAAATTTTAAATAAAATGTGAGCAAATACTTTTTAACTTATATAAATCTTAACATAGCTACTATTTTTAAAATTCATTGGCTTGTCACTAATCATTACATGGGTGCTGGCACTTTGGCATGAATCCCATATAGAAGTGAATGGAAAGGAAGTGAGACAGGCTGTGGCCAGGTCTCGGGGAGCATCTGCAGACCCGGAGCAACCTCCAGGCACATGCCAGGGACACTGTGTGGCTCTGATGGTGCATTGCAGGTACATTCCCAAGCAGGCGGCAGAAGAATGTGCTACACTGTGTCAGCACCGATGTGGCTGATGGCCCTTTTCTGGCCATGTGACTTCCTGTGCTGGAGTTGACCTGGGCGTGTTGGTGGTGATGGTTTGGGCAGAATCACTGCTTCACTGCAAGGACAGCTTATGGCACATTTTTGGGCTATTTAATTGGGGGAATAAACAGTGTCCATGGTGTTCCTGTGCCTATCTTCTCAGGACTGACACCCGCCGGCACCCACCCGGGGCCTTGTCCTGGTCTCCAACCTCCTCTTTCTCAGGCCACCTTGGCAGGAGTTGGCCATCTCCATTCCAGCCACTGCCCACAGTGGCCCAGGCTGCTGTTCTCAGCTCCACTTTTCAGATACCAGCTCTCAGTCAGTATGGCAAATCCAGAGAGTCTCACTTTTCACCCAGCCGTAGTCTTGTCCACAGCTGTGGCATCTCTGCCACTCCCACCAACTGAGACAGGGACAGAGCCTGCGACTTCCCCTTGTACGCATTCCTCCTGCACACACAGACTCAGCCCTTCCCACCTGATGCTTCTGCCAACTCACAATGCTTAACTCTGACTACAGGAACAGCCCACCGCTCAAATTCTCTTTAGCATTCCCAGGGATCATCTTCTTCTCAATAGTGTTTAGAACTTGCTCCCCAGCTTTTCTTAATTCAACATTCCCAGTTTTTTTTTCCCACATGTGAAACTACTTCATTCCAAAGCACAAAACTGCGAAACAAACCAGGCCCTTTGGCTCCTCCTTAACTCCACCTGTACCCCTCAGCCTGCTGGGTCTGGCACGTCAATGCACACCTGGGCAGGTAGCGGTTCAGCAAGGAGGGTTTTCAGGTGTCAGGTGAGCTGAAAACACTGCACATCCCTTGCTCTTTTAAGACCTTTTTTGTGACACAAGTTAAATGTGCACTTAGTAGTAGAAAGGTGTTTTTTGACATGAAATAATCTTTTGTAATGTCCTGGGCCGCATACCTCCCTTCCCTGCCTAATTTTTCTCCGCAGCATATCTCCATAAGGCAGCAGTCCTCTAAATCATGATTCACTGTTGAATTTGAGTATTGTCTTATTCTTCCCACCAGACGGCCAGCTCTGGAGGCGAGAATAGGATGACCTTGTTCACTGCCGTATCACCATGCCTGGAACAGCTCCCGGTGCAGAACTCATCAAAAATGTTTGTTGGTTAACGGGTATTTGTTTCTCTTCACTGAGCTCCTGATCTGCATATCTGCTTATCTGACACCCCCCTTGGATGTGTAGCAGACAAGTTGACCTCCACATACTCCAGATGAGGCTTTTGACTCCTCATGTCACTTCCTCAGCAAACCTATTCCTTCCTCAGTCTCTCCTAATTGAGGAAGTGACACTGAGCACCACAGTTGCTGAGGATGAGACCCTAGCGGCTTTCAGGAGTCTCCCCTGTCACCAAGTCAGAAAGGAACGTGCTTTCTACCAGAAGCATCGGCCACTCACACTGATGCAGGGAAGCCATGAGCTTGCGCAGGAGCTGAGCTCCATCTGATGCAGTCACAGGGATGGAGAATCTCGAAGCAGGTTAGATGAGCTGGTCTCCAGGGTCCTCTCAGTAGCTTTTCTTTAAAATTTATTCCCAAGCCATCGTGTGTCCCTATAGCCCTTGATGCTGTCCTTATGAAAGCCACCACCATCTCTCAGGTGATGGAAGTCTCACCTGGTCCTTCCTTTCCTTGCTGACCATTCCCTACCCCTGAAGGTGGAGTGAGGCTCCCAAGGGACCTCTCCATCACATCGCAAATCTTCATCCCTCTTCCACAAGGCTCTCCTTGAGCAGGCCCGAGACCTGCAGCCTCACCTTGCTCACTATCTCCACCACACTGTGCTTCTGCCTCCGGGTGGAGGCCTCTCCTGCCTCCTGCTTGGCTTTCTCCTTCTCAGGCCTGTACTGAAAGAGTTGCATCATGATGATCCAGTCTCAGGTGCTGCTTCGGCCTACCTCGGCCACCCCCACACATAGTTAACTTCTCAAAAGCATCTATTACCTTTGTAGCAATAACACAAAACTGCCCTTGCCCTAAAATGTGAGCACCAAAGGTCTGGAGATTTCACTGCCTTGCTCAGGCTTCAGGGTGTAACCAGAGGCTGGCAAAATCCTGCTCAGTGGAAACATGCTGTTCTTTGCTTTTTAGGGTTTCCACAAGGAATATACAACTGACCCTTGAACAATGTGGGGATGCTGACCACCCCCCCATGTAGTAAAAATTCCTGTATAACTTTTGACTCCCCCAAAACTTAACTAATAGTCTACTGTTGACCAGAAGGCTTACCTGTAACATAAATAATTGATTAACACATATTTTGCATATTATATGTATCATATACGATATTCTTATAGTGAGGTAAGCTAGAGAAAAAAATGTCACTAAGAAAATCATAAGGAATAGGATATATATTTACAATACTGTACTGTATTTATCAGTGCCATACATTTATTGTCATCTGTTTACAAGACAACTCATCCATCTGGAATGGCAGGCAACTGTGGCTACAGTCCTCCATCTGCAAGCCTCATCAAGCAATTCAGATTTTTCTTATAATGTCATGATTTCTTGAGAGCACTTCCAGCCTCACTGTGACCCTTTATAGGGGACCCATGGCGTTATTCAAGTTGCACGGTATTGCACTAGACATGAAAAATACTTGAGAACGGCAAGAGATCACTTATTAAAGGTCACTTTTTACTGCAATATGCAATTTACTGGAGAGATGAACTGCTCATGCAGAGATGATGAGCACCATACAGTGATTTAGGCGAGCACTTGCAACTCTCAAGCTCATCACAATAGCAACAGGAAGTGGCTATGAAATGATTACAGCAGTACAGTGTGTACTGCAGTTAATTTTATGCAGTTATGATTTAATACTGCATCTTTATATTCATTTACCTTTTCCTTGACTGTGAATGGCACCATATATGGTCTATAAGTGTTTGTGTGTAAGTTTTGATAGATTTTAATTTTAATAATAGATTTGTATATATGTTACGGTAGTAAATGAAAAAATAGACTACATATATTTTGTGCATTCAATATATACTTAACTTTTTCTTAACAGTTTTTATATTTCTGGGCTATGGAGTTAAACTGCAAGTTTTTTAAAATTGTCAAAAACCTTCAAAAAATTTTCCAATATTTTTACTGAAAAAAAAGTCCGCATATAAGTGAACCCACACAGTTCAAACCTATAATGTTCAAGGGTCAACCGTATGTTGCTTTTGTAACAAAAATGCTAAACATGCAATTGCTGTGTGTCCAGATGGCGGCTAACAGGGCCAGAGTCAGAGAGCCCCAGAAACTAATCTTCTAGATGCCCCCGCCCTGTGGCTGCCTCAGATGGAGCTTGGTTCCTGCATGAGCTCCTGGCCTCTTCAGGGAAGGGAACTCACTCCAATGTGTGCCTGATGCTTCTGTTGGAAAACACTTTCTTTGTTTCGTTTTTTTTTTTTTTTTTTTTTTTGAGACGGAGTCTCGCTCTGTCGCCCAGGCTGGAGTGCAGTGGCGGGATCTGGGCTCACTGTAAGCTCTGCCTCCTGGGTTCACGCCATTCTCCTGCCTCAGCCTCCCGAGTAGCTGGGACTACAGGTGTTCGCCACCTCACCTGGCTAATTTTTTGTATTTTTAGTAGAGATGGGGTTTCACTGTGTTAGCCAGGATGGTCTCGATCTCCTGACCTTGTGATCTACCCACCTTGGCCTCCCAAAGTGCTGGGATTCCAGGCGTGAGCCACGGTGCCCAGCCGGAAAACACTTTCTTATCTGATTCCCCATCTCTCCTTCCCCATCTCTCCTCCTCCATTTCCCATCTTCCGCTTGCCCACAGGACAAACAGAACACAGCCAGTTCTGCTTCCCCCAAACAACCTGCAAATGCTCGCTCTTGGCAGTCACTCCAAGGCAATGCATTCTTCCTGCCTTGACATTATTTCAAGACCTCTCACTGTCCTGCTCATTTTGTCCAAACAATTTCACATCACTCAAGCCCCTCTTAAAAGTGCACCGACCCCAGTGATGCTGCCAAGATCTCCTGAGCCTGTGTCCAGCTGTCCACAAATGCAGCTGTGGGTGGCCCCAGCCATCCAGGATCCCCACTGGGCTTCTGGACAATGAAAAGCTTCCCTTAAAAGCATGTGGTCAAAACACATCCCCCACCCTCGATTTACAGATTAAGACAGTTGCCTTTATCCTGCTCCCACTCCTTATGATGGTTCCACCCATTTCCATCTGGCACCATTCATCATATTTGCTCGGGGTTACTCAACCTTGGCACTCCTGACATTTGGACTGGATCCTTCTCTGTTATGTGTGTAGGGTCGGGGACTGTCTTGTCCAGTACAGACTGTTAAGCAGCATCCCTGGCCTCTCCCCACCCCATTCCCCAATCATGACAGCCAAACATCATCTCCAGATATTGCCAAGTGTTCCGTAAGGGTAACTTACCCCTGCCTGGAAACCACTGTGTTAGCTGTTGTGGACACAAATCTGATGTGCCCCTTCTATTGCTCTAGCCCAGTGGTATCCAATCTTTTGGCTTGCCTGGGCCACACTGGTAAAAGAAGGATTGTCTTGGGCCACATGTAAAATATACTAATACTAATGATAGCTGATGAACTACAAAAAACAAGGGAAAGAAATCTCACAATGTTTTAAGAAAGCTTACAAATTTTAGTTGGGCCACATTCATAGCTATCCTGGACCACATGTGGCCAGTGGGCCACGGGTTGGACAAGTTTGTTCCAGCCTTTTTACCAATAAATTAGATGAACAAATATTCCCCTATATGATTTGTTAACATCATTGCCAATGAACAAAGGACAAGGAGGGCTGGAAAGGAATGGAACCCCATGGAGGTGGTTCCCCTGGGCCAGAGAGCAGGGAACCCAAGGGTACAGAGGTGAGAATGAGGGAAGGCCGGTGACTCAGCCCAGCTTTGTGTGACCTGGGCACCATAGCACCAGAATTCCTCACTGGTGAAAGGGAATGACAGTATACCAAAGCCACTGTACCTAATTGAAGTCATAAGTGGGGAGTGTGGAGGGGTGCCCAGGGCAACTGGACCCTCTCAAGTGGGAACTCTGAATAGAGAAGAGGATAAGTCATGGTGAGATGAAGAAAAGAGAAAAGCACAGGCAGCCCCACACTTCATAAGAAGGGTGTGTATGTGTGTGCATGTGTGTGCACACATGTGTGTGCATGAGGTCGGGAGACAGACATGCCCACCCCCACCTGAGGATGGTGGAAAGTCAATGAGGGCTTGGACTGAACCAAAAAAATGCTTCCTTACCTCAAAATCCTCCCTAGTGCCAGTCAGGCTTCACCCTGCATGTGATACATCGTGAGGAGTTAAATCTAGAACAGAGTCAGATTTATTCTACAGGCTTTGATTCTTTCTGCTCCACACTCAAGGAGCCCTGCCAGCCACCCTCCTGGAACATGCAGAAATGGATGAGCCCATGATATCCCGCTAGTCTCCTCATGTCTTCCATGTGTTTTATTTAAATTACACTGTATCCTTTTGCACTTGCTGGCATGTTTCAATCTTCTCTTCCAACTAGACTTCCGTAGTCCATTTCCCCTATGCCAGGACTAAGGCTGACTATACAACCTTTGCCCTTTAAAATGCATTTAGTTGGGAAACTATCATTTGTGTAGTTCTACCTTATCAGGCAGCAACTTTATAGATGAAGAGCAACAGATCCATGCTTGCCACCGTAAGTACAATGTTTCAGATATCCTTTGAGCTAATTAAGAAGTCACGTTTCTAGGGGCAGTCTGACTGGAAGATTAGGCACAGACGATCACACCTGGGCAAGCAGCTGAACAAGTTGTCCAGAGGCCATTGCTCTGGCAGAGGAAAATTTCATCCCCTACAGAGGAACAGCCAGCATGATGAAGAGGGGCTGAGCTCTACAGGCCTACCTGACACTAACCCTCCCAGCTACCTGTCCCACCTTGGAGTTTTAGTTCTGTTTTTTTTTTTTTTGGTCTACGTTCCTCAAAGCCACTAGAATAGACACTCCATTAGTGTAAGTACGTTTACCATTTTGTTCCCTATTGCCTAGAACAGAGGCTACTTTAAGTATGGGTCTTCAGCCTTCAAATTCTGTTGGAGAGTTAAAATGTACACACGGTAGGCAGCCTCCAAGATGGTGCCCAGCGATCCTCACTTCCTGGTACACCCACCCCTTGCACACAGAGTGGCTGATTGCAGAGTGACAATGTTGGGTCTCTGAAGCTAGCTCACGAGAGCACTTAACACTTTTCCTCAGCTTTTGGATTGCTCACTCTGGGGAAACCAGATGCCTTGTTGGAAAGATGCTCAAGCAGCTCTTTGGGGAGGCTCATGTGGTAAGGAACTGAGGCCTCTAGCCAATAGCCAGCACTAAGTGACCCGCCGTACGAGCAGCCACCTCGGAAGAGGATCCTCCAGCCTCTATCAAGCCTTCAGGTGAGACTGTAGCCCTGGCCCACACACCTGACTGCAACCCTACAGAGGGCTTGAGCCTTCCCAGCTATCTCAAATGCTTGGCCCACAGAAATTATGAGCAATAATAAGTAATTATTGTTGTTTTAAACTACTAAGTTTAGAGTGATCTGTTATGTAGCAACAGATAACTGATATAGCATGTGCAATGGAGTTGGGCGAGAGAAGCAACAGTGCTTAATAGATATTTAAAGAAATAAATATTTGAATGAATTGTTGACAAAAAAGGCTGGTGAGTGAATGAGCTAGGTTCTAGGAGCTGGGCTCTGGCAGAGTCAGAAGAAGACTTTCTGGTATTGAAGAGGTATGTGGGGCTAGAAGAGAGGTTAGGAAGGAAGGAGCTGAGCCCAGTGTATGCTCCCGGAAGCTGCCTGCCTCAGCCTGGCTTCCTTCATGGCCGCGTTTACCTATAGAAATGGTTAGAGGACTAGCTGCCCAAACCCTGCAAGGGCCACATTATCTGAGCCTGGCACTTAGAGATTACGGGAACCAGGATCAAAGGCAGAGGCCAAAGTTCTGATTAATTTATTATCACTAGTAACATTTTAACTAATAAATCTTCATAGTGTCATTTCTTTCTCTTCTTTCTCCTCTCTCCATTTCATCAATGTCACTACTTCTGGTTCTATTCTCTTTCCATCTGATGCATGAAGCGAAATACAGTTGCTCCTTGTTCTTCACAGTAGTCATGCTCTGTAAAGTCACCATGAAGGCTGAATTTCAAATCCTGAACAGTTGCTCCTAGGGAAATACGGGCTTAGGTTCTTTTGATCCTCTGGTTACAACATTTTTGTCACTCAATACAGAACCTTGTTTTATATGTATTTCTATTTAAAGATATTTATTTCATATATATTGTTGATTCATTAACCTTGAACTCATGGTCAATAGCACAATAACTCATGCCTGAAAGTAGCTTCCCTAACACATGTATTTTCTCTGTAAAGCACATCACAGCCTTCTTGTACTTAGAGACACCAGACAGTAAGTACTTTAAGCACTGTTCTTGGGGCCATTTTAAATAGCAAAATCACCCCCAAAAAGCACAAAAATGCAAAAACCATGGACTAAATGGGCCAAGAAAAAAGAAAATGTGTTTATAAGAGCTAAAACAAGAAAGCAGAGTGTCACTTTGTGCAACCTAAGCATATGTATTGGGTGACCTCAAATTTTTCACTGCTTTGTGCATGTCACAAATGACTGCAAAGGTGCTGTGAATATTGATTCTGGGGTTGCAAATAGATTTAAATGAGTAGGTGAATGTAGAGATATGGAATCCATGAATCATGAGGCCTGAGCATAAGTAATTTCCCTTCCATCTCCCCAAACTTCCCTGAAAAGACCCAACCTCATCCATAAAGATATATAAATTTACCTTGGATGTTTTGGGAAAACAGTTATCTCTATGTAAGACTGTGTTCTTAAATACATTACTCCTATCTCATAAATGTGTGTTCATTTCAGCATTTTCTAGCTTGGCATCAAACCAGAAGAGGTAGCCTATGTCTCTATAAACACTCCCCCCCCCCTTTTTTTTTACCCCATCTGTCCTAGTTATCAAGGGGCCTCAGCCCTGAGATTCCAGCCTTCTGCTTTTCTTGAGACCCACTGAAGCATGGCTCCTGCAGGTGCTGCTCCCTCCCCTCCAGCCCCCTCAACTTCCTGTAGTGCACATTTCCAGCAGCGCTTAGCAATTGAAGGTGTCTCACTTTCACATCCCTGGGCCATGAGAGCCCTGCTATCATACAGACTGAGGTGACAGTGGGGGAAATAAGTGGTTCTTTGGGCAAAGATCACCTGGAAACAATTGCTGCCAAATCCATACCATTGAAGGGAACAAAATCAGCATAGTGCAGAAAGCTATCCAGGCTTGTCACGCTCAAACCACACAGCCCCTCAATGCAAAGCAGCCCTGTTAAGATGCGCCTGGGAATTTCCTCTGAAGCTTGAAGCTGAGAAAATTGTCAAGACTTGGGTGAAAGGATACTTCATCTGTGGGTTAGATTAATTTTCATAAGAAAGAGGAGGCCGGGCGCGGTGGCTCATGCCTGTAATCCCAGCACTTTGGGAGGCCAAGGCGGGCGGATCACAAGGTCAGGAGATCAAGACCATCCTGGCTAACACTGTGAAACCCTGTCTCTACTGAAAATACAAAAAAATTAGCTGGGCGTGGTGGTGGGTACCTGTAGTCCCAGCTACTCGGGAGGCTGAGGCAAGAGAATGGCATGAACCCAGGAGGTGGAGTTTGCAGTGAGCAGAGATTGCAACATTGCATTCCAGCCTAGGCGACAGAGCGAGACTCCATCTCAAAAAAAAAAAGAAAAGAAAAAACAGAAGAATGAGCCCAGCCAGAGGGAGAATTGATCTTGCTGGTTTGGTCAGGGACTGGCTGATTAGTTACAGAGAAATGACCAAGGAAGAGTGATGTGGTGGGACCACCCCACCCAGTACCAGGCTCTGCAGACAAGCACGTTTGACTCGTCTGCAAAGGGCTGGGGGCACTGCCTTGTGCGGCAGGATCCCACTGTGCAAAAGAAAACATGTGGACACAGACCTGTGGCCTCAACACTGAGGAACAGAACCCAGCTGCAGGGCCTGAGTTGGCCTTGCATCCACTCCACTGGCTTCATTAACAGGTATCACTTGTCCTCCAGGACGCCATCCTGAGGCCTGCCAGTGCATCACACTGCACAGGGTGCCTGGTCTCCAAGGCACAGCCTTACATCGTGCACATTCCGCTGAGCAGTTGACTTTGCTGTACGTGTGGGCATGCACAGGGGACTTCTTAGTATACAGAGATACACATTTCAGAAACAAAAAGTGAAGCTAAGGATGGCAGCATGAGGCATGATTTTTACTAATGTTTAGAAAGACAGGGATATTGAAATACTTGGAAACATTATCCAAACCTTCAACACCAAATTCTCTTGCTGTGCCTTCAGAACTTAAAAGACTTGAAAGTGCACCAAGTAAAGGCTGATCTCAACCCACACATAGACTTTTTCAAGCTCCACAAGAAACACTCAGAAATCTCTTTTCTATGCCCACCTTGCCATAATTAACACAGAAAACAGATATTATGCTTGAGTGTCAACATAAATGTTAACTCTCTACATAGTTATAAATAAACAACCAGCCCATCTGGTGCATTTAATTTACATCTAAATGATTGATTCACTCAATACGCTTGTTGAGCATCTACCATGTGCAAGTCATTATGTCAGGCGCCATGTGAGAGAAAAACGAACCTCCTGCCTCCCTGACAACAGGTAGGCAGAAATGGCTCACAAAAGGAAGAGACTAAGGATCTGGTCCGAGAGTTCCACTTTCATCCTGGGGACTGTGTGATTTCCAGGTTCTCTACTATCCACACCTCTTCTTGCCTCTAAGTGGGACCGGCCAAAGCCACCTGCAGATTCTAGTTCTTGGCAGGACTCTGGCTCATGAAAGCCCACATGTCCAGTTCTCCCTGAGTGTGGTCTTCAGCGCACCCCACACTCAGGCTCCCTTCTGGAAAGCAGGGTCCTGGGTCCACCTCAGACCCAGCAAATAGGGCATACAGACAAGAAATGTAAATTTTAAACAGCCTCCTAGGTGGTTTTTTTTTTTTTTTTCTGAGACTGAGTCTTACTCTGTTGCCCAGGCTGGAGCGCAATGATATGATCTCCACTCACTGCGACCTCTGCCTCCTGGATTCAAGAGAGTCTCCTGCCACAGCCTCCCGAGTAGCTGGGACTACAGCGCACACCACCACACCCGGTTAATTTTTTGTATTTTTAGTAGAGACAGGGTTTCACCATGTTGGCCACGCTGGTCTCAAACTCCTGACCTCATGATTCGCCCGACTTGGCCTCCCAAAGTGTTGGGATTATAGGCGTGAGCCTCCGCACCTGGCCTGCTTCCCAGGTGATTTTTAAGCACTCGAATGCCTGAGAACCTCTGCTATAATCTAGTATTGCCCTGTTCAAGTGCTACAGTGTGGGAGGGAGGCAAGTTGACCACGTTCAATGTGAGTGGAAGCAAGTTGGCACTTGCCACGGGTAGGGAAGGGAGCCAGGGAGGACAGTCAAGTCACTGTGCTGTGCTGGTGACGGGGCCGGGCTGCGGGCTCCACCTGGGAGACATCTCTGTAGTTCTTCTCCACCAGGAGGAAGTACACGCCTCATCACACAGGTGTGCTCAGAGGAGGGGGAAGGGACGCACACGCAATGCACATGCAATTGGTAATTAAAAAGAGAGCTAGCCATTGTGAATAATTAACTGAACGCTGGGTTGCAACCACAGTTGCCACTTAGCAATGTCCCTTGCATGCTCTTTTGAGCAGAAGAGGACAGGGTGGGGTTGCAGCCAGCAGTCTGGGGCCCATATTGACCCTGAGTGGGGCCAAGGACGTCTTCCCAGTGAACTGCACCATCTACTATGTCCCAGGGCCACCTCATCACTCACTCTTCTCTGTGGAAAAATACAAACAACTAACAAGATGCTACACAAAAGAACTCATGTTGAATATGCCTGATAGATCTTACTGTCTTGTTTTTATCTAGGCAAACCACACATGGATGATGAGAAAGGCAGAACAGTCGCAGGCTTTCCTTGATCCTGCCCTGGTACCCATCCCAAGACCCTTTCCTAATCAGCTGTGAAGGCCTGGGGGTGAGGCCACAGCAGACTGCAATGACAACAGCCGGCAGACCTAACATCTCCTGTCTGTGCCTTAGTACCTTGCTGAAGTTTCCCGCTTTCAGGCTCTATTTTACTTTTCTATCACTACCTCATTAGCATAACCTTTATGGGGACCCTGCAGCTGCCAGAGAAACCAAAACACTTGACTTAAGCAAAAAGGACACAGTAAACATGGATTAAGAAATATCCAGAGTTTACTGAATGTCTATTTAAAAAAAATCGCTAGCATTCTTTTTCCTAGCCAGCTAAAAAATAATTGTGGGTGACTCAGGACTGCAAGATATTACAGGGCTTATGATGGTCTCCTGAGATTTTATAACTGTCTTTCATAAACCTGAGACATAAATATACCCAATGCTTAAAGCAAAGTGGCATAGGTTATGGGAAGGAGAGAAAGATGGTTTAGCTGCATCACAACTGCAGGCAAGACAAGATGGCAAACCGCTAAACCTTCCAGCTCAAGATGGACATGTGCTCAGTGGGAGACTGTTGGCGGCAGAGGAGAGGAAACACAGACACAGGCATGAAAGCTAAGTATCCCTCCCACAGACACCCACAGAGGCGCAGAGCCTGAGGTCAGGGTTTCTAAATATGCCTGATTCCCACAAATTTGACCTACCTCCCTCTCCTGGATTCAAACGCAGGTCTGGAATCCCAGGTGCTGGGCAGTATAAAATGTGGGAAGGGAAGAAGCGCACAAATCTGAGAGGAGTATCTTAAAAGGAAAACAGCTGAAACAGAGAGAAAGCACAAGACAGGCATCAACAAGCCAGAGTGCTTCCTGCTGCTGGACGATGTCTGTAATTAGGGAAGTGGGCTTTTCCTCAAAGTGTCAGCATGCAAAACAAACCAGAAAGCAGAAGTGTGAGATCCCCAGCAGCATGGGGCCTCTTTTAATTGCACATTCAAAATGAAGTAATGCTCTGAGACATAGATCCCTCCAGAACACACACCAGTTGAAGAGGGAGTCAGTGGACAGGACTGCGCCATTTAATGATTAGCCAGCCTGGAAATGCCCTTTCCCAAGTGTTTTTACCAAAATGAACTTGGTCTTGAATTGCTAGGATGGGTATAGCAACGTTTTCCTGATTGTTTTATGTTTTTTTAAAAAGTCCGACATCATAACATGGATCAAATTCAACCAGAAGATTGAAACAAATAGGAAAAGCATCCTTGAAAAGATCTTAATGGAGACCTCAAGATGCTAATTCCCAGCCAGAAGACTGAAAAAGTCAAGCGGAGATGGTCTTAATGGTGGAAGGGCCAATGTGTAGGGCAGAGGAAGGAAGGGTGCCAGCTCTCTCTGTCCCTGTTCCCAGGCCTCCTGGGCAGACAGCTGCTCATGGTGCTAGCAACAGATGCAACTTTACAGAGCGCCTCTGACCAGCTCCCTCAGGATACTTTTCAAGCATCTACTAACATTCCCTTACTTTGTGAAGCAAGCAGCTTTTGAATTTCCCACTGCAGTCTGAGATATCCCCCACGCTTAAGAAGAGCCAGAAGCTCAGCCAGGGTCCACTCCACAAAAGGCCGTGAAACATCACTGGAAATGCAAGATAAAAAGGAATCCTCCCCAGAGCGGTGGAAGCTGGAAGGAGTCATGTTGATGAGTTTGCTGGGGTGGGGTTAGGAGCCTCGCGAAGGGAGTGTTCAGAAACGCAACAGTAGGCAATCTGCACCTGCACCCCAAACTGGTGAAAATGACAGCTTCATGAAAAACAGGTTCTCATTTTATAGAAAATAAACTTCAGCCACAGAAAGGTTGGGTGTATGGCTTTAGTGCTGGCCAGAGTGACCATGATGATGAAGGTGATGAGGATAATGCAAAACAGCTATTCCATGAGTACCTGACTCAACAGATATCAACTGATCTGCACAACATCCCTAATGGTAGATACTATTGTCATCCTCAATTCACAGACCTGGCCATTGAGGCTCAGGAGGGTCAACTGGCTTGCTGAAGAACACACCGTATGTAGTGGAGCCAATATTTGAAGCCCACCTCTTCTCTTAGCTACCATCTTCAGGTGGCGGTAAAAAGGCACTCATAGTCAACCTATCCAAATGTAAGCTTGGGGCTTTCCTGCCTAACCTGGAGCTCCTTCTTGTTCCCTGGAGCTGGGTTCTCAATGTGTGTCTCTGGACGAGCAATGTCAGCATCACCAGGAAACATGGAAGATATGAAAATTCTTAGGGTTCCACCCTGACCTGCCAAGTAGAAACTCTGGGGTGAAGCTCTAGGCTCTGTATTTCAAAAGCTCAAGTTTGAGAACTTTGGCCCAAGAGCTCCATCCATTTATGAAGATAAAAATCCAAATTCTCTTAGATCACTCCCTTCTCTACACCGCTTAAAGTCAACCCCTTGCCAATCCCACCTATCTCACCTCTCAGCCTCCCACACATGCCCACTTGTCTCCAAAACCACATAACATCCTTTCCCTCCACATCTCTTTTGAGTAGCCCTGGCTATCAGTGCCCCCACCTTGCTCCCTTCCCACATGTTCTAAGCTGTGGCCCTTTTCTCTGCTAAAAATCCTCCCACTGTCCAGACTACCCTTTGAGCTCAGGATAAACATGTCCCTGTCCCCACCGTCAAAACCAACATGCTTTCCTTTTGTACCACTGACCACTGTTTTGATTTAATTTACCTTTACTTTCTAGCATGTGCATTTTTGATGAATGTCTGTTTGTCCCATAAGGGCAGGAATTGTATCTGTTTCTAGTAAGACTTGAAATTGAGTAGTGTGAGTCCTCCAACTTTGTCCCTTTTTTAGTGGGTGTTGTGTTGGGTATTCTAGGTCTTTTATCTTCCCAAGTAAAGTTTAGAATCATTTTGTCATTATCTACAAAACAGCTTGTTGGGATTTTGATTGGGATTGGGTTGAATCTATAGATCAAGCTTGGCAGAATGAACATTTTAACAACATTGAGTCTTCCAATGTATGAACATGGACTACTTTTCCATTTATTTACATCTTCTTTGATTTCTTCCATCAGTATTTTGTAGTTTTCTGCATACAGATCCTGTACATATTTTGTTAGATTTATGCCTAAGTATTTTTTTGTGTTTTTTGTCTTTTTGGTGCTATTATAAATGGTAATTGTTCTTATTTCAAATTTCAGTAGTTTACTACTCGCATATAGGAAAGCAACTGACTTTTGTATATTGATCTAGCATCTTGCAAACTCACTTATTGGTTATGAGAGTTGTTTTATGGATTCTTTGAAGTTCTCCATATGGACATGTGTATTATCTGTGAATAAAGATGTCTTATTTCTTCTTTTCTGATCTGTATAAGTTTTATTTTGTTTTCTTGCACTAGCTCGGGCTCCCAGTAGGATGTTGAACCAAAGTGGTAAGACAGGACAGTCTTACCTTGTTTTCAATATCAGAGGGAAAGTGTTCAGTCTCTCACCTTAAGTATGATGTTACCTGTAGGGTTTTTTTTTTTTTTTCCCTTAATGTTCTTTATCAAGTTACAAAAGTTTCCCTCTATTCCTAGTTTAAGATTGTTTTTTTTTGCCATGAAAGAGTGTTTTGATTTCGTCAAATGCCCTTTCTGCCTCTATTAACATGGTCATATGATTTTTCTTCTTTAGCCCATTGATGTGATGGATCACATTAATTTATTTTCAAATGTTGAACCTGTTTTGCATTACCTGGAATAAATTCCACTTACCTGGAATAAATTCCACCGCTTGGTTGTGGCACATAGATCTTTTTATACATTGTTGGGTTTGATTTTCTAACATTTTACTGAGGGTTTTTGTATGTATAAGTAATATTGCTTTGCAGTTTTCTTGTAATGCCTTAACTGGTTTTGGTATTAGGTGAAATCTGAACTCATAAAATGAATTAGAAACTGTTTTCTCCATTTCTATTTTCTGGAAAAGATTATGGAAAACTGGTATTCTTTCTTTCTTAACTGTTTGATAGAATTAACCAGTGGACCCATCTGGGCCTGAAGATTTCTGTTTTAAAGGTTATATTAATTTAAATTTTAAAGACATAGGGCTATTCAGGCTACCTATTTCTTCTGTAAGTTTTAGTAGTTTGTGTCATTCAAGCATACCACATTTGTGAGTATAGAGTTGTTCATGATCTTCCTTTATCATATTTTTATATCTATTAGATCAACAGTGGTGACCTTTTGTTCATTTCTGATATTGGTAAATTGCATCTTCTACGTTGTTTTTCCTTTTTTTCTTGGCTAAAGGTTTATCAATTTGGTTGATAATTTCAAAGAACCAACATTGTTTTATTGACTTTACTGTTTTCCTGTTTTTAATTTCAATGATTTCTGCTTTATTTATTTATTTTCTTTTGCTTGGTTTAGGCTTAATTTGCTCTTCTTTCTGTAGTTTCTTAAAAGTAGAATCGCAAGTAATTTGCTTTATATATTTTTTACCTAATGTGTGCACTTAGTGCTATAAATATCTCTGTAAGCACTGCTTTTACTACATCCCAAAATTTTTGATAAATTATATTTTTATTTTTATTCACTTCAAAACATTTTTTTAATTTTGGAGACTTCTTCTTTGACACATAGGTTATACAGAAGTCTGTTGTTTAATTTCCAGGTATTTGGGAAATTTCCTAAAACCCCCATCTTTTTGTTGTTGATATCTAGTTTAATTCTATTGTGTTCTGAGAACATAATTGGTATGACATCTATTCTTTCAAATGTGTTAACATGTTTTCCAAGAATGTGTTCTATCTTGGTGAATATGCCATGTGAGCTTGAGAAGAATGTGCATTTTTCTGTTGTTGAATGGAATATTTTATAAATGTCAATTAGATCAAGTTGACAGTACTGCTCAGGTCATTTTAATCCTATCTATTTGGTCTATCAACTATTGTGAGAAAGAGATTAAAATCTCTAACTATAAGACAGGACTTGTCTATTTCTCTTTTCAGTCTTATCAGTGTTAGTCTTGCATATTTTGATGCTTTGTTGTTATGTGCATACACTTTTAGGATTGTTATGTCTTCTTGGATATTCGACCCTTTTACCATTCTGTAACAATTTCCTTGAAGCCCTGACCCCTGTTGACTATGAGTTTTTTGTCCTTTAAGTGATAAAGTGAGGAGGGTGCTGGAACTTGAGGAATTTCCTTGGGAATTCCCAGCTGAGGCAAGGCTCTTGCAAAGTGTTTTCCCTTGGAGAGTAACCTTTGTCATGGAGAAAGCCTAGGTGTATTTCACAGTTATCACTCTTCCCCTCCCCTTCCAGGGCCATGAGGAGCTCTTTCTCAGATCTTCACCTTAAGAACCTAGTGAGGCTTGTATTAATCATGCCTTTTAGTTTCTTTTATTTTCTGGTAGCTCTGTCTACGGTGTTATTCAAAGAGATAATTAGCTCCAGGTGTGGACCTCAGGGCCTTGTACCTGAGCTGTGTGGAGTGCAAGTAAGACTCCCACTGAAGGCAATGTTTGAAGCTGCTGTGTGGTGAGGCAGAGATTTCTGCCTGATAGCCTCTGAGTGAGCCTGTGCCCAATATGACCTAGGCTCATACTGTGGGCCTAAATATTGGGAGCCAGGAGGACTGCCTGGTGGGTGTGCACTACACTAAATCATCACCCTTCTCCAGCTTCTGCAGGTGCAAGTACATCTGCCATACAATCAGTCTCTGCTAATGAGAAAGATACTGATTATGTTTTAGAAATATTGACTATGAAAAATTATTCTTTCATAAGAAAAATGTGTGGTAATTAGAAGATTCTTATTTTGGACTTGCTACTAAGTTTAAACAGAAATATCACATTGATGAGACTGCTTTTAATCCTGAAGGCTGTGATCTGTCTACTTCTGGACTTTTTTTGCTGATGCCCTTCTGGTACCAAAACTGTGCCAGTCACATCATCCCAATAAAAATCTGCTGACTTAATTAACTAATATAAAGTGTAAGGCTAAGAGACTTTCTCTGTATTATAAAACAGGTCAACCATTTCATAACCATATCTCTTACAAAAAGAGTCAAATTTAACTTGCTTTTAAAAATTATTTCCTTGTTTTGTAAAAGAAAGAAGTAAAATATAGTTTATTCTCATTATTTCAGGTTATATGTTCCATAAAGTCACCCCCAAAACTGAATTAGCAAGTAGTAGCCCATTGCTTCTCAGGGGTTATGTGCCTGAGAGCCTGTGGTCAACATATTTTCATCAACTGATTAATGCATCACTTGTTTTATGTGTTTCTGTGTAAAGGCACCTTATTTCATATCTATTGTTGATGCATTACCATTGAACTCATGGCCAACAGCACTAACTATAACTCACACCTGACAGAGGCTTCTCTAACCCACATATTTTCTCTATAAGGCACAGCACAGTCTTCTTACACCTAGGGACACCAGATAGCACTTCACTGGGGGCTACTCTAAACAGCAAAGTCACCACAATTTGAAAAAAGGAACAAAAATGCAAAAAATATGGCACTAAGTAGACTAGGAAAAAGACACTTACTTATAATATGAGGTGAAAGGAGGAGTTGGAGTGTCCGAAAAATGCATGTGGCTAAAATTTTGTGCCACTCTGTGATATGGTTTGGTTGTGTCCCTACCCAAATCTCAACTTGAATTGTATCTCCTGGAATTCCCACATGTTGTGGGAGGGACCCAGGGGGAGGAAATTGAATCATTGGGGCCGATGTTTCCCATGCTATTCTCATGGTAGTGAATAAGTCTCATGAGATCTGATGAGTTTATCAGGGGTTTCTGCTTTTGCTTCTTCCTTATTTTCTCTTGCTGCTGCCATGTAAGAAGTGACTTTCACCTCCCACCATGATTCTGAGGCCTCTCCAGCGATGTGGAACTTTAAGTCCAATCAAACCTCTTTTTCTTCCCAGTCTTAGATATGTCTTTATCAGCAGTTTGAAAATAAATGAATACAGTAAATTGGTACCAGAAGAATGGGGTGTTGCTGAAAAGATACCCCAAAATGTGGAAGCGACTTTGGAACTGGGTAACAGGCAGAGACTGGAACAGTTTGGAGGGCTCAGAAGAAGACAGGAAAATGCGGGAAAGTTTGGAACCTCCTAGAGACTTGCTGAATGGTTTTGACAAAAATGCTGATAGTGATATGAACAATAAGGTCCAGGTTGAGGTGGTCTCAGATGGAGATGAGGAACTTGTTGGGAACTGGAGAAAAGGTGACTCTTGTTATGTTTTAGCAAAGAGATAGGCAGCATTTTGCCCCTGCCCTAAAGATCTGTGAAACTTTGAAATTGAGAGAGATAATTTAGGGTATCTGGCAGAAGAAATTTCTAAGCAGCAAAGCATTCGAGAGGTGAGTTGGGTACTGTTAAAGGCATTCAGTTTTATAAAAAAAGCAGAGCATAAAAGTTTGGAAAATTTGCAGCCTGACTATGTAATAGAAAATAAATACCCATTTTCTGGGAAGAAATTCAAGCCATCTGCAGAAATTTGCATAAGTAGCATTGAGCCTAATGTTAATCCCCAAGACCACGGGGAAGATGTCTCCAGGCCATGTCAGAGACCTTCACAGCAACCCCTCCCATCACAGGCCTGAAGGCCCAGAAGGAAAAAGTGGTTTCATGGGCTGGGCCCAGGGTCCTCATGCGTGTGCAGCCTAGGGACTTGGTGCCCTGTGTCCCAGCTGCTCTAGCCGTGGCTGAAAGGAGCCAATGTGAAACTCAGGCTGTGGCTTCAGAGGGTGAAAGCCCCAAGCCTTGGCAGCTTCCACGTGGTGTTGAGCCTGCGAGTGCACAGAAGTCAAGAATTGAGGTTTGGGAACCTCTGCCTAGACTTCAGAAGATGTTATGAAAATGCCTGGATGCCTAGGCAAAAGTTTGCTGCAGGGGCAGGGCCCTCATGGACAACCTCTGCTAGAGCAGCACAGAAGGGAAATGTGGGGTCAGAGCCCCCACACAGAGTCCCTACTGGGGAACTGCCTAGTGGAGCTGTGAGTAGAGGGTCACCATCCTACAGACCTCAGAATGGTAGATCCACTGACACCTTGCACCATGTGCCTGGAAAAGCCGCAGATGCTCAATGCCAGCCTGTGAAAGCAGCCACAAGGGAAGCTGTACCCTGCAAAGCCACAGGGATGGAGCTGCCCAAGACCATGGGAACCCATCTCTTGCATCCGTGTGACCTGGATGTGTGACCTGGAGTCAAAGGAGATCATCTTGGAGCTTAAAATTTGACTGCACAGCTGGATTTCAGACTTGCATTGGCCCTGTAATCCCTTTGTTTTGGCCAATTTCTCCCAGTTGGAATGGGTGTATTTACCCAACACCTGTACCCCCACTGTATCTAGGAAGTAACTAGCTTGCTTTTGATTTTACAGGCTCAGAAGTGGAAGGGACTTGCCTTGTCTCAGATGAGACTTTGGACTTTGGACTTTTGGGTTAATGCTGAAATGAGTTAAGGCTTTGGAGGACTATTGGGAAGGCATGATTGGTTTTGAAATTTGAGGACATGAGATTTGAAGGGGCCAGGTGTGGGTGATATGGTTTGGCTGTGTTCCCACCCAAATCTCAACTTGAATTGTACCTCCCAGAATTCCCACATGTTATGGGAGGGACCCAGGGCAGGGGGGTAATTGAATCATGGGAGCCAGTCTTTTCCACGCTATTCTTGTGATAGTGATTAAGTCTCACAAGATCTCATCGGTTTATCAGGGGTTTCCGCTTTTGCTTCTTCCTCATTTTCTCTTGCCGCCACCATGTAAGAAGTGCCTTTCACCTCCTGCCATGATTCTGAGGCCTCCTGAGCCATGTGGAACTGTAAGTCCCATTAAACCTCTTTTTCTTCCCAGTCTTGGGCATGTCTTTATCAGCAGTGTGAAAATGAACTAATACACTGTGTGTATGACCTCACATGGCCTTGAAAGCACCATGGTTGTTGATTTGGGGATTACAGATAAATGATTGGAAGTAGGCAAATTCACAAATTCAGAAGCCATGAATACTGAGGATCAACCGTATATTATCTCACATAAGACTGCTACGGGTGACTCACATTCATTCTTTATCCATTTTGAGTGACTTCTAAGATGTTCACAAAGGGCCTCAGTGGTCACAAACAAGCTGGATGGGAAAGTACAAATTACTGTAAAAATCAATACACAGATACTAGTACTTGAAAAATTATAATATCAGTCTCAGCTCCTGATAGTCATATCTCCCTGTATTCATTTGGTTTTCTAACAAAATGTTTCCTGCTACTCTCAAAAACATAGGTTTTATTTACATATATCAAAAATCAGCTGATGGCATGAGAAAAATCTGCCTGGTTTTCTATTAGAGGGGTTGATATTTGCAGTCACCAACCTGCACAGCCGAGCCAGCACAATTCCTGCAGGGCAGAGAAGGCCACGCAGCCTAAATAAGGGGCACCAGAGGGGCCTGAGCCAGGCCTGCTGCTCACCAGCTAGCCAGCCTTGAGCAGATTACTCTCTACTTCCTCATCCATAAAAGGTTATAGCTTCTACTTTATTTGGACTGTTCTTCCTTTAGGAAAAATAAAGGCATAAATGGGTAAAATGGCAACATTTATTAATTTGGATGGTGCTACACTTTTCTGTATTTTATAATTTTTTTCCCAAAGAAAAACCCTACGGTTGCTGTCACGAATAAATGAGATTATGCATGACCGGGGCCTGATGCTGGGCTCCCATGCTTCCTTACGATCTGACCATAAACAAATCGAGTGCAGGGAAGCATTTCAGCTGCTGTGACAGCCCCTGCTACCTCACCCCACTCCTGACACTTGGGAGGCTCCCCTTAACTCAATGTGCTGAACAGATCAAAGCCAGTGAAATGGCCTGGTTGGCCAGCAGAGAGGCTGGCGGAAGCTGAGAGTGCCCCAGGAACTTTTTTGGTCATTCTGAAGTTGTTTCCTGCTTATTTGTTGATTTTTAACCATTGGTTTTGTTTCGATGCCACATGCTCTAAGTCACTCTGTAAGATAAACATCAAACTTTGGGAGGCCGAGACGGGTGGATCACGAGGTCAGGAGATCGAGACCATCCTGGCCGACATGGTGAAACCCCGTCTCTACTAAAAAATACAGAAAACTAGCCGGGCGAGGTGGCGGGCGCCTGTAGTCCCAGCTACTCGGGAGGCTGAGGCAGGAGAATGGCGTGAACCCGGGAGGCGGAGCTTGCAGTGAGCTGAGATCCGGCCACTGCACTCCAGCCTGGGCGGCAGAGCGAGACTCCGTCTCAAAAAAAAAAAGATAAACATCAAAATATCAGATTGCTTGGGTGTTGGCAGAGACACTGCCCCTTCCTCTCTGAAACGACCTTGCAACAAGAACCAGAAAGAGAAATACAATGGAACCAGTGGGCACTCCTGATCCTGAGCAATAACATGCCGCAAGCAGAGCACAATGCAGCTGTGTTCACCCTGGGATTATGAAGACCCTTAGTGGGGACCAGCTGCTGTAGACTTCAGACAAGGCCTGTGGAGTGGAAGGATATACACAGCAATGGAAAGTCAATCATTTCTTAGAATGCTGAAGAGAGGAGACTGAATGGCTGGCAGCCTCACTGGGGAGAAATACATATTAAACCAATTCATTCTCTCTCTTTCACTCTCTGTCTCTCTCTCTCTCACACACACACAGACACATTATTGAGAAAGGAGGAAATATTCTGGTCGGCCGGAATATATCCAAGGCCCCTCCACGATTTATTTCAAAGATGAGGATCCTACCTTGGGTTTGTACAATTATGCTGAAAAAATTAAAGAAGAGAAGCAACAGAAGAAACAAATGGCAAAGGACATTCACTAGAAAAATATCCCAAAAGGCAGATGAACCCATGACCACACACAGATATGGAATCAAAGAACTTAACAGAATAATCACTTGGTTAAAATAACAGCTCAAAAGAGAGGAAGAGGCAAAAAAAGACAACAGCGATAAGCTGGCAGATATCAGGGGAAAAGGCCAGAAAAGAAATGATGGCTATTATACCAAGCAAGGAGAAGTGAATGGATATTAACACTGCAGGCAGCATGGGGGACAGGATCTGTGGTGCTTGAGAAAAATGAAATAGGAATTAACAAAGACTTCAGAAATTCAACAGAAAAATTGAGAAAGACAGAGGAGATCTAAAATATATAAAATTAGTATCCCTGAAATAGATAATTAAAATAAAGGAGTAGAACACATGTTTAAAGTTATAAAATTTCCAGAAATAAAAAAGTCTTATCTAGAGGGGTTAAAAGAGCATATTATCCAGGAACCTCTAGAGCAGGGGTGTGCAATCTTTTGGCTTTCCTGGACCACACTGGAAGAAGAAGAATTGTCCTGAGCCACACATAAAATATACTAACATTAATGATAGCTGATGAGCCAAAAACAAAAAATTGCAAAAACACAAAAACAAAAACAAAACCAACAACAACAACAACAACAAAAACTCATAATATTTTAAGAAAGTTTACAAATTTATGTTGAAAAGATATCTGTACTCCCATGCTTCACTGCAGCACTATGCACAATAGCCAAGATACAAAATCAACTTAAAAGTCCGTCAAGGAATAAATGGCTAAGGAAAATGTGGCACACACACAATGGAATACTATTCAGTCATGAAAAAGCAGGAAATTCTATTGTTTGTGATAACACAGAAGAAGCTGGAGAAAGTTACATAAAGCGAAATAAGTCAAGCACAGAAAAATACCTCATGATCTCACTCATATTTGGAATCTAAAACGGTTGAACTTATAGAAACAGAGAACAAAATAGTGGTTACCAGGGGCTGGGGAGTGAGAGAATGAGGAGATGACAGTCAAAGAGTACGAAGTTGCAGATAGAGAGGAGGATTAATGATAAGCGTTGATGATGATGGGTGTGTTAATTGGCTTGATTCAACCCTTCCACACTGTACAGATATAACATCACTGTGTACCCCATAATTACGTAAGATTAAATTTATCCAAAAACGTTTTAAATATTACTGGGCCTCAAGCTTCTCCTTAGAAACACATCGAGCCAGAAGACCGAAGAGTTACATCCACACAGTTCTCAGAGGTGGCAAATGTGTCCAACCAGAGGCACCTAGTCCAGCTAGGCTCAGGGCTGGCAGTGAACGATTTCAGGACTTAGACTAAAATGACTGTGGAAGGTTCTGGTGTCTCTGTCAAGAATCAGAAGAACAGAAGCACAGCTATCTGTCTTCTAAACACCTGCTTCAAAATCACTCCATCTAGATGTGTCCTAAAACTGCCCATGTCCAGCCCAGCACAGCCCAGTGAACCAGATTCTAAGGGCAGCCTCCACTGCCTAGGTGGTTCTCATGACCGCTAAGCAGAACAAGCTCCTGCTTCCATTAGTAAGCTCAATTCACAAACAAAACAAATAAACAAAAACAACAATGAAAAGCTCCAGCTGAGAACAGTGGCTCTGCATTTCAGCTGCGGGTTAGGATCACACAGGGTGCTCTTTTCCCAGCCCTAACACTCAGAATCTCTGGGGGATGGGCCCAGGCATCGGTATTTCTTGTAAAGCTCTCTAGAGAGCCTACCATACAGCCAGGATAGAGAAGCAGTTGCTCTAGAATTATCTAGAATTATCACCTCTATGTGGAAGGTTCTGGGGTTCAAAACTGATCCAAACAGAGCTGACTGCAAAGTGAGCAGCCGCACAGGCTCCCAAACAGAGGGGAACAAGCACAGAGCTGAGCATATTCCCAGTTTCACGTGGGACTATAAAGAAGTCACATGAAAGGCACTATTCCGAAAAACATTTTTAGTGAATGAAAGTTTAACTCAATTTTTAGACATATTAATTTTGTTAAGATAATAATTCAGGAAGAAGCATCTTGATCGCACCTTTTGCAGCAAGTGGAGCCTGAGTGCTGGTGGTGGGGTGAAGCTCCCCTAGGAGGGCAGCACGTGACTGCACTTCCTGGAGTCAGGCTGAATCATGAAAGGAAGTCCTATAATTCACAAACCCTTCAAAACGACTTCTCTTGTGGCATTTTATCTCTACTCAAATTAAGCAGCACAGGAACTCCAGAGACAGGCCAGCCACACATCTCTGCCCCAGCGCCTGGAGTGAGGCAAGGTTGGAGCCGAGGGGCCAGTGGCAGGACCCCTCCTCTGCTCACTGGAGTGCCTCAGAATGCTCCCGTCTCAGCCCGCCTTGAGTACTTACAAAATGAGCAAATGGAAGGCATTCCCAGAAACAAACGCCTTGTTTCTTGGACTTGAACGTACAAGGGCCACTTGCTTAAAATCTTATTTTTTTTTGTTTTGCCTTCATGAGAAACATGTTCCCTCTCCATATCTTCTTTTCAAAATGGGCAAAACCTCAGGTTCCAGATGTTTCAAGGAAACTATGTTGGATTTTTTTTTAACCAAAGAGAAAGGAACAAGCACTAAGGTTTTCTCCAGTCCCTCAAAACCCTCTTGAGCAAAAACTTGGTTTGTTCTTTCAGAAACTATTCTGAACCAAGAGTGCTTACCCCAAGGATACGTGACTTCGTAGCTTTCTTCAAAGCTGTGTTACCGTTTGGAGGACTGCTGCAAGGAAGTAGCTGGGAACGATGTCAGTTCCTGGGTGACTGAGAAGTAACATTTGTGTGTGTGTGTGTGTGTGTGTGTGTGTGTGTGTGTCGTGTTGAGCAGGAGAATGTTACAGCCTTGGGGATGGAAAGGGCCAGGCCAGAGCCCCATGGACAAGACTCAAGTTCTCATGTCAAAGGAGAGGGCACTCCTGCTGCCCTCATCAGTTCCCAGGGTCAGATCCTCTTAAGAAAACTGGGAGCTGCAGGTTATCAACACATGAAATAGTGGCGAGTGTTACCATGCACTTAGGCAAGGGGTGGCACTGAGAGCTAGGAAAGCGGAGAGGTGGGTGGAAGTTCATGTCCCTCCTGGGCTCCTCAGGGGATGGGCTGAGAGCTGCTTGGTGTCTGGCAGACCTTGCTGCAACAATGGAAATACCTGTTCTACTCTGCCTGACACAGACCTACCAGTGTGGCAACTGGTCCCTGAAACATGGCCAAGGTGACTGAGAACTGAATTTTAAATTTTAAATGAAATTTAACATTTATTTTAAATGGTTTTGAGTAATTGAATGGTCAACGGCCACCTGTGGCTAGTGGCCCCATACTGAACATCCTTAGCAGGGATGACAGATGACATGATGAGCTGCATCTTCTAAACACACTCCCAGGACCAGAGAATGTGTGGTCCTGGCAATTCTCCCTTCCAGAAATTCCTTCTACTTGGGCCAAACTTGAAGGCTCTGGGTTTTCTTTTGATAATGGGGGTGATACATTTTTCTCTAAATATCTAGTTGACTGTATCCAAGTCATATCTGATATATTAAAATATGAGAAATAACTTTAAGAGTGCCCACCATATGCAAAGAGGGTGCCATGCTGGGAAGAGAGTATAACAAACTCTCCATGCCATGGTCTCCAACCGGACATTTTAAAAGTGCAGAGGCCAAAGTCATGCGAAAAAGTCTCTTAGAGCTTCTGAGTAAGATGCCCCCTGGGGGAGTGACCTTGTCTAGTGACTGGGGATGTGAGAGTGGAGGACAACACACCCCCTATGTGTTGCTTATTAAACCCAGCAGGGCCCTACACACATGATTAGGATCTAGACACAGCTTATTTGCTTATAATACTGTTGGGCAAGAGCCACTCTGTCTCTGTGACCCTCTCACAAAATCTTTTGCTTGTAAAAGAACCCTCTCTTTAATTCCCTGGTAACCAGTAGCTATTAATCCTTGACATCCTGCACTCAACCATGAACATTTGACAGCGGGCCTATTCTTTGTGAGCCAGTCTGATTGGTGCTTTGCATAGAGCATCTCTGAGCTTGATGGCAACCCAAGGGCTAGGTATTTTTAACCTCATTTTGCAGATGGGGTACTACCAGCCCCCAGAAGTTTCAAGCGAAGGATGGAATCTAGAGCCCAGGGCCTGGTCTGCTTCTGACAACCACTCTGCCCTCAGAGAGGGCTTTAGAGCCACTTCTTGGAACTGGACGTTTACACGTCAAAGGCACAATTCTAGAGATTTTATTGTAAAGTGTAAACACGGGGGCAGGCGATGACTCCAGGGCCTCTCCTGGGCGAGTATGGCACAGTGCTGATGGAGGCAGCTGGGGTGGGGAGGTAGCAGCAGCAGCCCATCCCCTAATGACCCACAAGAACAGCCCTTCTGGTCACCATCAGCTGCAGCCAGTGAGGCCCAGAAGCCAAGCCACAGACACCAAGAAACCATGGCCCAAGTTCTCAACCAGAAGCGAAATTGCTTACGTCCTTCTCACAAGAAAAAAACGTTTCACACGAAGCATGCAGATGACAAATAGTCTGACAGAATAAAGCACGGTGGACTAAGCATAATGTTAAAAAAAATCTTAAAGACGAAAACCATTCAAATCATCTTGTGTAGAAAATGTTACAGGTCGGTTTTCCTATCTGACCAGTGCACATATTCTTCCTCTGAGAATTATTTCCTGTGCATTCACCTCCTGCAAGGCTTACAGCTGCATGCTGAGAAGGCACTGACATTCTCACTCTACAGCCTTCCTCCAAAAATTCTGCAGAATGGCAAACCTTAGGAGAATATAAGTTCCTGTGGAAAGGACTCTTCGCAACAGAAAAACACGAGCCCTCTCTCTCTCAATCTCACATACACACACACACACACATCAAATGGGGAGGGGCCACTCTGGTCTGCCCAGTGTCTTTGCAGTCAAAGGCACACACAGCTGCCTATATACCCAGCATACCAATAAATCCCAATTTGGTAGCATCCTTGTCAGCCTTTAAAGATGTGTTTGTGTGCTATGAAATCCTACGAACTAGCTGTCAAATGGTGGTCCTCAATCTTGGCTGCTGCACTGGGTGGGGTGGAGTAGGAGTGGCTTTAAGAAACATCTGAAGGCAGGCTGCACACCAGAGCACCCCAGTGTCCTTGGAGGTGGCCTGGGCTTCAGAACCTGAGTGACAGCAGGGTGCAAGCATGTTTGAGACCACGGCTGTATACCTTTGGGTGAACCGCTGAACCTCTCGAAGCCTCACTCTTCAATGGAGGACAGAATGGTGCCAGCAGTCACAATGCATGACGTGTTTCTAAGTTACTTCTCTTCCTGGTCTCATTCTACTCACCCTTTCCGCCCCAAGGAAACCTTACTATCATTTTTCTAAACTGAAAAATATACACACTCCTGATCATTGTAAATGCTGCAGGCACACTGAAGCAGGCAGAATAAAAATGTAGATTTCACCTTTTTCTCTAAACCAATTATATTCCCCTCCCCCCAAAACTGCTGTTCTTAATTTGGTGCTTAAACTTCCAGATCACGCTATATATTTACATACACATGTGTACACACTGGACAAAATATGTATAGGCAGAAATGTATGTATAAGTAGTAAACAACAATCCAATATCACTTAAATTATTATGTGCATGTGTGAGATTTTTAGTTTTTACTTATTATGATTATGATTATGATTATGATTCTTGAAACAGGGTCTTGCTCTGTCACCCAGGCTGGAGTGCAGTGGCATGATCTCGGCTCACTGCAGCCTTGACCTCTTGGACTCATGCAATCCTCCCACCTCAGCCCCCCATGTAGCTGCGACTACAGGAGCACACCATCACTCCAGGCTAATTTTTTTTTTTTTTTGTATTTCTCATAAAGGTGGGGTTTTGCCATGTTGCCCAGGCTGGTTTCAAACTCCTGAGCTCCAGCAATCCGCCCACCTCGGCTTCCCAAAGTGCTGGAATTATAGGTGTGAGTCACTGCACCTGACCCAGCATGAGTTTTTTAAACAAATATAATGATATGTCACATCTTGCTTTTTCACTAGTAGAACTTGGACACTGTTATATTTGGTGAATGAAATAAATTCCACATTTTTTAGAAGACTGCATAGGATTCCAACGTATGAATCAACTGCACTTCCCTTAGTGTTTTTTTTTTTTTTGCTATTATAAAATAAAATGTTGTAATGAATTACAGTATGCATATGTATTTCTCTACTTTTGTCAATTTATATATGTAATAGGTTCCTAAAAGTGAAATTATTCAGTGAAAGCACTTGTGTTTTAAATTTTAAAAGATATTACCAAATGGCCCTGTCAGCACCCCCTTGTATTTTTTTTCTTATTGATTTGAAAAAACTCACTGCATATTAAAGCTATTGATGCTTTATCACAAGCATTAAAATTAAATATACCTTACCATTTTTTCATTTATTTATATATGTTTTCATTTTATGGGGATTTACTTAAAATTCTAGGAAATCGTACTTATCAATCTTGTGGTGAGTATGATTATAAATTCATATGTTTTATCACATTTAGGCAGGCCTCTTCACAATTATTTTAAAACTCACCCTAAGTTTTCTTTTAATAGCTTTATTGTTTCAATGCTATATTTTTATTCTTTGTTCAGCTTGGAATTTATTTTGCTATAAAGAGCAAAGTTTTGTTTTTTTCCAAACGATTTGCAGTTTTCCCAAGACCATTCATCCATGGCCCTGTGCCTCCCCAGCGTGGTATGCAAAGCCTCCCTTGGCCCATGCCTGCATGGTATTTGGGCTCTACTCCCCACAGCAGCTTCACCTTGCAATCTTGTGGAGTCTGTCTCCCTCAACACCTTTATCTTACATGTCTTCCCTGAGTCTTCTCTTCTCATAAGTCTCTCTCTCTTTTTTAAAGTTTTTGCACATCTAAAGTGAAAGAAACACTTTACCGTAAGTATTTTAATGTGCTTAATTGTGTTTGCTGTTCACACTGACAAAGTTCTGGAATCATCTATACAGCAGGCACATTTCGGGGGCCTTAGACATCTCTCCATCTTCGTATCTGGAGCGCTCCCTGGTGCTCTTGGCATCACAGAAAAGCCATCAAGGGGAGGTGCCAGTCTTCACTCACCCATTTGTTACAGGTTGAATTGTGTCCCCCGCAAATTCAAATGTTGATGTCCTAACTCCCTAACTCCTCTAAGTGAGACCTTATTTAAGGACAGGGTCTTTACAGCAGTGATTACGCCACATTGAAGTCCTTAGGGTGAGCCCTGCTCCAACATGACTGGTGTCCTTACATGAAAAGCAGATCTGGACCCAGAGACAGGCACAGAGGGAGCATGCCATGTGGAACTGGAGACAGTCACCCACCAAGCCAAGGAGACACCAGGAGCACATTCTCCCACCCAGCCCTCAGAAGGAGACACCCCCGGACACCCTGACCTCAGTCTCTCTGGCCCAGAGTAGGGAGGCGACATATTAGGCTGTTCAAGCCGTCCAGTACGCGGTGCTCTATGAAAACCCGATCGGACTGATACTCCATTCCTCCATAACAGACACTGACACAGCTTCCAGAGTCTTCTTAGAAGAAATAAGCTCTGGGGAATACCTTACACAGAAGTCTTTGCAGACACTGCTGGTTCCTTCGGAGAAATCATCCCTTGCAAATACTTGCCTTTCTGTCTTCTTTCTAGCATGAGTCCTTCTCCCCAGCTGCCAAGCTGCTTTCCCTTGACCAAATCATTGAAATCCCTCCTGCCTCACAAATGTTTCCATAACAGGAGGGAAATGGGTCTGAGATCTGTCCACACCTGTCCCCTCCCAACCCTCATGACAGCAACGCAGGCAGAGAGCAGCAGTTCTGCCCGTAGGGAGATAGCCACAGACATGGAGGTCTGATGTGGGAAGGACAGAGACACTCACTGCTAGGGGCTCAGTGCTCACTTCCCACGAGGCTCTAGTTCACTCTGGATAATAAATTTATCTCTGTGGAAGGAAGGCATGCACAAAAGCTTCACTGTTCTCACTTGAACCTCTCATTGGTTTGGGATTGTGTCTGATTCCTATTGTATATGCTTAACTTTTCAATGCAAAAGCCACAAAGATCATAACAAGTTCTGTGTAACCATTGGTGAAGAGTAAAATCGGCATGTCTGACAGAGCCTGTGTCCTCCCTCTGCCTCTCCAAGCTTTCCTGAGCTGCTGACAGGACTCCAAACCTGCCCACCACTTATGCAGGACGGCAGATCCTCTTTTACGCCTTATTAGAGTAGTGGATACGGATTCTGGCTCTGGATTAGAAACACCTCGTTTTGAGAGTTCTAATCCCAGCAGCATCACTTAGTGGTTGGACAAATCCCTTCACCTTTCTGAGCCAGTGTCTAATCGGGTTGAATTAGATGCTCTGCATATTTAAACAGGCTTCTAAGAAATCTATGAATTTGGACTCTCAGTGTCCTAATAAGCAGGACAGACTTCATGACGGAGCTACAAGATCACCGGCAGTGATTTGGGGAACCTAACGCCAAGGCCTGCGATGCAGCCTGCTCAAGCCAGGCTCTTCCCCTCGCCCTCACTGTGAGTTCCTTCATGTAGCCATGACCATCAGCTGATTGGCGTTGCTAACCGAAAGGAAGTGGTGGCCTTCCACCTCAAGCCTATGCACAGCTATAAATGCAGAGAAGGGGAAGAAACATGAAAAACAATATCACAGAAAATGAAGTCATAGCACACTGAGGAGCTGAGGAGATATTCCATGAGTAGCTTGGCGATGAATGCTGTCCTTGAAAGGCATGAAGCAAGACAGGCTCACACTGAAGGGGGCAATCACAGCCCCCAGTGTAGCAGGCAGCAGTGTGGGGGGTGCAAGGTGGGAGAAGACCAAAGGCGGAGTGCCTTAGAAGTGACAGAGACCTGAGGGAGGAACAGGGAGGAGCGGGAGGACAACGGAAGAGTAGATGCTCCCCAGCTCCAAGAAAGCAGCAGAAGCCCCCTTGAAGGAAAATACATGTGTGTGGCTTCCTTTGAACAGGGAAGGCACGGCCACATCCACAAAGAATGGGGAGTTCCTGCCACCCACACACCACACAGACCAGTTATGGGCCCATCCTACCCTGTGCACATCCAGGTCTTGCCCTCCTCCTGTCTCATGTGGGGCAGGCTGCAAGAATGTAGCCTTAAAAGACTAACACCTAGGCCGGGTGCAGTGGCTCACGCCTGTAATCCCAGCACTTTGGGAGTCCGAGCCGGGCGGATCACGAGGCCAGGATATCAAGACCATCCTGGCTAACATGATGAAACTGCGTCTCTACCAAAAAAATACAAAAAAATTAGCCGGGCCTGGTGGCAGGCGCCTGTAGTCCCAGCTACTGGGGAGGCTGAGGTAGGAGAATGGCGTGAACCTGGGAGGCGGAGCTTACAGTGAGCTGAGATCGTGCCACTGCACTCCAGCCTGGGCGACCGAGTGAGACTCTGTCTCAAAAAAAAAAAAAAAAAAAAAAAGAGTAATGCCTAGGGTACCTAAAAATACCCAGCACATCAGGAAAGCTGACATCAGGAGTGAGAGGCACAAAGCATGCAAGCAGATGAACTGATGCCCCAGGAGACAGGGGTAATGGTGCACTCAAACAAGTAATAAATACACAGGAACCTAATACATCACTTTAAAAAAATCCCAAAGAAGTAACTACATTCCTTGGAAATTAACCACCTGCTTGCTAAAATAATCATAGAAAAATTAAGTGGATGGGCTGAAGAACAGGATGGACAGGGAGGAAGGGCTTCCTTGAGATAAAGATTAACCTGATGGTTTCATGAAAACACAGTGCAAATGGCAAAGGAGAGGGAAAGAATGAAAAGTAAAAGTGCATTCATTGCAGCACTGTTTATAATATCAAAAACAAGAAAACAAATCCACATGCCTGTTCTGGACTGTCATAAAAAATACAACAATCACTGAATATGGAGACCTCCCCGCACCCCAACATATTGTTAATAAAAAAGAAAGTTTCAGAGAGATAAAGGTATTAAGAAGACGTACACACCCCACCATTATGTCTTCTGAAGATATGCACACATACACACACGAATGCACAGGACGAAAGAGGGGAGGTTAGAGCTCCAACTGCTCCCCCATAGTGCGACTGGGGGCAGGGCTGGGACTGAGGGTGGAGGTTAAGAAGGGCTTTTCTGTTGCTCACTCTATCTGAATCCTGTACTGAAGGACATGTACTCGTGTATCAGTTATGCAATTGACAATTTTTCTAAAAGAAAATATTAGAAAGCTCTCCCATCTTGGAGGTCAGAGAAACTAACTTTGGCAATTGTAGTTGCTCATCTGAAACCTATCCGGATGCGCCTTCCCTCCAAGACTGCAGGGCAGATTCCCAGAGTTAGCCCGCCTGGGAGAGGCTCTGACAGTTATGTCAGTTTTAACCACACACCAGGTACCGAGCACTGCAGGCACGGTCTCTGTTAGGTACCACAGCGAAGCCCCCTGTGACTGCTCCATTTACAAAAGCTTCAAGAATAGCTCACAAATAAAGAAGGGGGACTTGAACCCAGTGGGGCCTCAGACCCTTACTCTCAACCACTAGCTACAAAAATATTCAATAAATGTCACTTCGAGGCACTGTATCCACCAAATAATTCATATATTGTTAGCATTTAAGATGAAAACAACCACAACATTCTGCCTCTACCAAGCAAAGCCTAAGGAGCTGGTGAAGGAGGAGCAAGAGGCCACACAGTGTTTTCCAAAGAGGCTGTGGCAGAGCCCGTCCTGAAAGCCACTCTAAGAACAAACGTACTGCAGGGTCATGGAAGTGTAGGACCACTGGCTGAGACTGCTCCTCTCGGAGAATCTCCATGCATGTCACCTGCACAAAGGCTCTGAAGATGCCCATGATATTTATCCCTGCTTGCTGCACCTCATTCCATCCAGCATTTCTCACGCTTACTTGAGCAAGCTTCATGGGGAATTCCACTTAGCATTGCAGTGTCCACTTCAGGAATCAATCAAGGAAATCGAGGAGAAGGCCAGCAATCTGCTTAAAGTCTCATGGGATCTCCATTTCCACAAAAATAAGCATCCTCATCACTCAGATAATAAAATGTTGGTTTCGTATCTAATACAAAAGTGACATTGACACTGATGTAAAACGTGGATGCTAACTGTTAAAGTAGAGTTAAAAATCATCTTTCACTAAGCACGACTCAGAATGCACCCTGATGGAAGAAATCATAAAAGTTCTATGCTACAATAAATAAATAACCATAGAATTAAAAAGCTCTGGAGAAATATTTTCAATAATTATGACAGTGGATTTATGACAGGTAAAATGTAGGTGAGTGTTGACAAGTGGCATATTAATGCCACAGATGGTACAACAAAGAGTATGATAAGCAATTTACAGAAAACATATTTGGTCAACAAATATTCCCCATAGGCCCGGGCACAGTGGATCATGCCTATAATCCCAGCACTTTGGGAGGCCGAGGCAAGAGGATTGCTTGAGCCCAGGAGTTTGTGAGTAGCCTCGGCAACATAGTGAGAGCCCATCCCAACAAAAAGAAAAAAAAGAAAAATCCCACACCAAAAACCCCCAACCATTCTTCAGGTATTATTATATGTAATAACTGAAGAGCAAGACCGAAGAGCAACTGTTAGACAAGAAGAGGAAGATGGAAGATTCCAGAAAAAAAGAAAGAAAAATGGAACCATGAGATTATTTGGTGTATCTGACACCGTAGAAAATGGTGTCAATAGGGCTTTCATCTTTATGTCAGAAAGTTGGGAAGGAAATGATGATAGGCACAGTGCAAACTAAGAAACCACAAAAACAAAGCAAGGGTTTACTCCAGGAAAAGCAAAAAGGGGTACAAGACAGAAAATGGAATTATATACTTTGCTTTAGCAGTAAACTATATTTATATAACCATAATAAAGTAAACCAAATAACTTCTTAACCTCAAATGAGAGAATAATTATCCTGGGATGGTGTGAGAAGGAGTGGAAGGTGACAGTGGTCTAAAACTCCCAAGTCCTGAATTCTCAGTGTCAACAAACACTGTTTAAAATTAGTACTCCAAAAAACTTTGAAAATACGCCAATCATAAGGAAATAATGAGAATTCTAAAGGAAATAACTCAAAGCAGTACCAAAAGATGGGCAGAATGAAAAGAGGAACTCATTGCAAATTAAAATTAAACAAAAAGAGAAATCAACTTAAGTCACACCAAAACATTTTCATGTCAACTCAACAGGAACTGATAGATGTAATATTAATAAACTACCAGGCTGACCAAAGTAAAATAAAGATTTACCAGTTAAGACAAACCAATGAAGGAGGGAAATGAAAGGTCGTATGTTGAACATTCAAATGCTACTTATAATCAGGCAGAGTACACTTAAGTAAAACAATATTTAAACTGTGGATTTCCCTAAATCTCTGCCATGAGCCCTCCTCCTATTGAATTTACATTCTCTCCCCAGTTCACAGTATCCAGGTTGAGAGCCTCCCTCACCCTGCTCCGTAGACCTGCAGATTGCCTGCAAGGTTTTCACTCCCACTCTGCATCCCAGGCTAGAGGCCCACTGTCTCCTCACACCTATACTCCCTTCCAGCACTTCAGGACAGCAGTGACTGGAAGCGCCTCTCCAGCTCCGAGCCAGGATCCCAGTTTCAGTGCTAGCTACCTCTGAGCAGAGGACCAGAAAGCTCACAGTACTCCTCAGTAATCCAGTCATCATCAACGTTCTTAACTGTCCTCGCTTGCTCCACCACCATCTGCCTTTGGCCAGCTGCCAGAAATCAATACGTGGTTTCCCAGAAAGAAAAGAATCAAGCGAGCCATTTGGATTTGTTAAACGTACTATAACATAAACAAAATATTCTTTCTTTGGGTATCTTTGACCTTGGCTAAATTCAACTGTCTTTAAGATTCCAGTATAACCACCTTTTAAGAGACATAGGGCAAAATGTACACAATTGATTCATAAAGGCAAAAAACAAATAAACAAAAAAACAAAACCTCAAATGGATACAAGTTAATATTTGGTCAGATAAAATTATAAGCAAACCAAAAATTTCCCTGATAACATCATATCAAAATGAATGAGCTTTCCTAAAATCCAATCAGACTAGTTCTTAAAACATCTTCCCACAATCCCTCAGTGGAAAACCCTTTTTTCCTAGTGTTCAAATCCATCCTGTTCAAATCTAAGTAGAAGAGGAAGGTGATAAGACACAAATCAGGCAATTTGATTACAATCTCTCGTTAGGACTCTGCCTTCTGATTTTAGTTGCTGTAGAAGAAAAAGTAATGCTCAACGTGTAGGCTTTTAAAACAAATTCTTCCCCAAAGGCCTAAATTCCTGTTGTTGTTATTGTTTTCTCCACTCAGTTACAGATAAACCAATCCAGAAGTAGAGGAAATGTTAAAACCAGCAAAGCAAGAGTAGAAAAGTCAGGGGGTAGCTGGAAAAAAATCTATACAGGGAAAATTGAGAAAGTAAAAATTAGCCCTCACTTAGGCTTAGATAACTGACACAAACCCAGCTGGTTGCAAAGTTAACAGGAAATAATATTTCTTCCATGGACAGGCTGCAGTTGTAAAGGGTGACAGTAACCCCTCCTGTAAGTAACTTCTGCTCTCTTTCTCTAAAATCGTAGACTGTCAGAAACTCTGCTGTTTGAAATTATATTACAAAGATGAGACATCCACTCTTACTTGAAGGACCTCTATTTTGATCGATATGATTGAAAATTCAGTAAAATCTCGCTATTTTAGACTCCCTAAAGAGAGAGGAACTGCCCTTCTAATTACTGGAAAGTGTGAAGTATTGAGCAATATAAATGCACTTTGCTTTCAAAAGCAAACCATAGTTCAATGGAGTCTAATACAGACTCAGTCCCTCAGCTTCAGCTCTAAAAAGTTCTGAAAAACAAGACTTTTTTTTTTTTGGTAAGTTTTAGAGAAGCTCTTGTAGTGATAACACCTGCTCTAAACGGACACACAGCTATTTATAGTCTTCATTCCACTTAGTGAGAATTCATGTTCTTAAATGTAAAAGTGCAGAAATATTGATGCATGGAATTACAGGATTCTCTCCAGACAATACTGGAATGGCATGTAACCGGCAAGGTCAACATGTATGTTTACCTTCCTAAATTCTGAGCAATGTCTTTCTCAATTCTGAAATTTAGATTCTAAATTTTAATTCCAAAGTCTGAAAAAGCTTGAATTCCAAAATACACCTTGGCACAAGTATATTGGATTATAACCATGGGCAGACAATGTGCTAAATAAGTGAAGTTCTACTAAGAAGTCTTCCATCAAAAAAAGCAGAGAGATTAGACCTGCATTTAGAATATCAAATAGGGGCCCAACAAAGATCAGGGAGATTCATTTCTAAAGTGCAAATCTAGCAATAAAATAACATTTCCACCAATTTCATCTCTCAGGAAAGATAAAGACCTAAAGTCTACACCCCATTTTTATCCTAGCTTAAAACTTTCTAGTTATTAAGACTATTATAAAATCCTATTTTATGTTTCACTTCAAATACAGAGGCTTTTAAAAAAATCTTCCCACAATCCCTCAGTAGAAAAATCTCTTTTCTCCTAGTGTTCAAATTCAACCTGTTCAAATCCAAGATAGAAGAGTAAGAGGATAAGACATAAATCAAGTAATTTGATTATAATCTCTCATTCAAATACACTTTAAAGTGCACTTCAAATACAGGGGATAACACAAATCAATTTCTGTTTTAGTGCAAGATTTTTCTAAATACGTCAAAACAAAAGTGCCATTCAGATAGAACAAAATGATTTGATAAAATAATTTCAACTGACAAAGATTTCTCACTTAAAACACGTAATAATTTACATATATTTAAGCCTTCTCGAGCAAATAGAATTCTATCTATGCACTGCTCGGACTTTCATTGGGGAGAAGGAGGACTTCAATGTATTTAGTTGCATTTAATTAAAATGCTGCCTCTGTAAAGGCAATGAATTTGTCCCTACTAGGACAAAGAAGTCAGATGCTAGAATCAATTCCATTTCTTCCAGGAACTCTCAGGGATTAAACGGTTCTTTTTTTTTTTTTTTAATTTTATTTTTAATATGAAGAATCAGATGTGGCACATCTTCAACTCTTTTTTTCTTTTTTCTTTTTTTCTTTTACTACAAGCTGCAATGCTTTGAAGATTTTTAAAAAGGAGGAGGAGGAGGAGGAAGAAGAAGAAGGAGAAGAAGAAAAAGAAAAGTAAAAGTCTTCCAGTCAACAGTTCTACTTGAGTTCAACTGAATCTTTGGTAAGTCAGGCAAAACTCAAAATATTTTGCAACACTGTTTCCAACATAAAAAGAGTCAAACTCTCACTTCTCCAATTGTCTTTCTAGTCCTTGAACATTCAAACAAAAGAATGGATTGCATTTTTATAGTTTTTAGGTGGGCTTAAGCTTTTGGGGCCATATTGCCAAAAACAAACCAACAAACAAAAAGAAATACCCTTAATTCTTAACTCAAATTTACATTTTACTACATAAAACTTTCTTGCTCTCCAAGTTCATTGGCTAAGTAAATTGCTTGACAATGAAAATGTACCCACAAGTGTAATTATGCTAAACGTTAGTAGTGGTTCAGAAAGTTTGGTGTTTGAATGCAACTGCTGTTTCTTTCTGTAGTAAAAGATTTGTCTAAGCTTATAAGACGGCTGGGACATTTCTACTTTGAGTAACTTCGATAAACACTGCGGCATTTTCCAGTGGATTCGTGTAAATGGCCAAACGAAAATGTTCTAGCTCCAAGATCGAATTCCTCGCGCTGTGCCTGAGCCCAGTCTCGCGTCTCCCGAGGGCCGGGCCGCGACGGCACTTTCCGCGCTCCCTGGTGGCCTGGGCGCCCTGGGGTGCCCGGGTCCCCTCCGCCCAGGCCCGAGCCCCTCTCTCCCGGCGCAGCTTCTGGATCCCGAGCGCCGGCAGGTTCAGTAGCGAAGCTGGCGGAACCCACCTGTATTTATTCACGTGGTTTCAACACTTTTACCTCCGCCGGTGAAGGCCCTGCGGGCACCTACCCGGTGTGACTGGGCGCACAAGAAAGGCAGAACAAGAAGGGGCATGAACGCCGCGCGTCGTCCCCCGTAACCTCCTCTCCTCACCAGAAAGTCCCGACCGGAGAGGGGACGCGGCCACACCTACCTGCGCCAGGTGAGGCGAGGGCGGGCTCAGCGCGGGGCCCCCAGCTCCTCCTCGCTCTCCCGCCGCCGGGGTGGCCTCAGCCGCCGGGCCCGCGGCGCTTCCTCATTTTCGGCAACTTCCTTAACGCGCCCGGGCAGGCGGCCCGCACTTCCTCCCGGTGTGGCGCCCCGCCGCCCTGGCCCGCCCCGGCCCGCCCTGCTGACCGCGCCCATGCGCCGGGAGCTGGGCGCGCACTGGCTGGAGCGCCGGGCGAGGCCCGCGGAATCGGCCCAGGCGGCGGCAGGAGCAGAGGAGCCCAGGTGGGGCGCGGCGCTCTCCCCGCGCAGGGTAAGGGCCCTTCGTAGGCAGAGAAGGTGGGACTGCCCGGCACAGGGACCGCATCGGTCCCCCACCTCCCCGCCAGCGCAGTGGCTTCTGTGACTGCCCAGGACCCACAGACACTCAGCGGCCCTTTCCTTTTGCTGTGCGGTGCTGGGGAAGAGACTCCACCGCATGGCATATTCCCTGGAGGGTGTATCTGGGTCACCAAGCCAACAAGCTCCAAGCTGCCTTGCTGGAGCACACGGGAGGCCTGGGCAGTGCCGAGAGGGACTGTGTAGGTGAACACCAGACTTCACGGCGCACTAGTGCGCAATGGGGCACGCTGCTTCTGAAGGCTTCAATTATTACAACAGTCTTTGCTTCTTTCCAAGACGGCTCTGACATCTACAACCAAATCAATTAAACTTACAGTCCTAAAAATGGTTTTGAGATACCTGCCTGATACCGTTCTCCCAACCCATCTTCCTTTTCCTGTTGGACATTCCTCTTTAAAATGTTCCCACAAAACGGTATCCAGACCTTCTTAATAACACTGGTTGGCAGTGCCTGTTTTAAAAAGCTTTACCCTAAGCCAAAATGTGAGAAGAAGAAAAAAAAAATTTTATATATATAGTGCTGGATAGTAATTGCCATGGAGAAAATATAGGGATGGGACTATTTACACTTATTGGAACCCTTGGCTTTTTCTGCTTCCAGTGTTTTTGGATTTTCATTCATTTTTGCCATTATTTTTTCTAAACCTGTTAAAAGAAAACTTCAGTCGAATTAAATTTAAAGCAGTTTAATTGAGCAATGAATGATTTACGAATGGGGCAGCTTCCAGAATCCCAGGGGATTCAGAGACTCCAGGGATGCCTCATGGTCAGAACAAATTTATAGATAAAAAAGGGGACGATAGGAACAGAAATCGGAAGTGAGGTCGAGAAACAGCTGAACTGGTTATAAGTTGGCGTTTGCCTTATTTCAACACAATCTGAACATTCAACAGTGCATGAGTGGTTGAAGTATGGCCGCTGGGGTTGGTGAAGACTCAGCTATTGTTACAGGCACATACTCCTAAGTTAGATTTTCAGTCTTGTCTGCCTATTAAGCTAGGTTACAGTTCATCCACAAGGACTCAAATATAGAAGTATGGGGTCCTTCTCAGGCCATATTTAGTTTGCTTTAACAATTCCTCTCTTTGGGTCATTTTCTCAGTTTTCAGAAAACGACCAAAACTTTGGTCATTGATGTCACTATCACCATTGTAAATGCACTTATATGGTCTTGACACCCACTGGGAAACAGTAGAACAGTGGGTTTTGCAGGGAGGGAACAAGGAGTGGGTAGAGGATAACAACTCATGCTGGAACGTCCTGTTTGTTGGGGAAAAACAAAACCTGGTCTGTTCTAGGCACATTTAGCACAAGCGGCTCCATTTTGGTTCAGTTTGGTCTGTTGGGGCCTAGTGCATGAGCTCAGCCCAAAACAATGGCCTCCCATAGTTTTGTTTAATAAAATTTCCCCTTTTTGTTCAGGTTCTCACTTTGGTGAGAGTGTGACCAAAACTTAGGCTTAGCACCTCTCTCAGTGTTCATTTCAGATTTCTAGTCTCAGCATGTCATTCATAGGTTAGGGTGTCCTAATAGTTGCACATTTCTTTCAACTTTTGTCATTCTAGTTGAAGAGAGACCATTTGGCATTCTAGAGATGGCTATGTGCAAACATTTAAAACCTTTGACAGAATACAGTGCATCAGGGAGACTACTATTTGTGACTACCAGGAGGATAATACCAAGAGTTTAGAGTATGCTCCTTACCCAGGATGCCCATAAACCAAACCACCTAGAATCAAATAGATTAAAGAATAAGTTGGATAAAGAATGTACTCACTTAACTAGGTGGTCTTTTCATTTATCACCTACAACTGAATCTGTATAACACCCGTGTATTTTTTCATAGACCACAAGTGCCAGTAGTTGCATAGATACTTCTCTGTTTAGCCAATTCTACTATTTAGCACAACTTTCACAAGAGAATTTAAAATCTGTTGTGTAACCATAGCCTTTACAGTAGAATCTGCTGTAGGGCCTATCATGAGTGATACATTTCTAATCATTGCCTCTTTTACTTCAAACCATGGGAAAAGGACCTAATGATGCTTTTTTTTTTCTTTTTTCTTTTTATCTTGAGATAGAGTCTTCCTCTGTCACCCAGGCTGGAGTGCAGTGGTATGGTCTCCACTCACTGCACTCCACCTCCTAGGTTCAAGCAATTCTCCTGCCTCAGCATCCTAAGTAGCTGGGATTACAGGCACCCACCAACATGCCCAGCTAATTTTTATATTTTTAGTACAGACGGGGTTTCACCATATTGGCCAGGCTGGTCTTAGACTCCTGACCTCAGGTGATCCACCCACCTCTGCCTCCCAAAGTGCTGGGATTACAGGCATGAGCCATCGTGCCCGGCCAAATGATGCCTTTTAGAAGAGTGAAGGCCTTCTGCCAATGTTCTCTTTGACCCATGATGTGGGTTAAGAGAAGTGAATCAATGTTCTATTTCTGACTGATTATGAGGCAATGTATGTGCCATTAAAGTTTCTCACCTGCGAGGGGCCTTCATCTTTTATCTATCAAAGTATAAGGTTATCCATGTATAAGGCTGGCTGAAAAAAACCTTCACAAATAAAAGTATACCCCATAAGTGCACACAACAGACCCCCTTTTCATTTCTATTATTCATAGAGGCATGAACAAGGAAAAACGATTTGAAGGTAAGAGTCTCATGATAGTAGAAGCCTTGATCCATGACCTTGGGGAAAGCTGCTCACATCAAGGATGCCATCTTCTTCTCAGGAGAAATTTCCCTGGTTAGCTTTACCTTCAGGGTTCCAGTGGGTGTACGGTTTCAAGAGCATAGAGGGACTGTTCTCAGCTGTGACATTATGAACCTGAAGTTAAAGTTCCTGAAGTTTTGCTGTAGTGTGGATGGCAAGGACAGTCTTTCTCTGATGTTCTCAGAAGATCCAATCTTTGAGGTCTAGATTGTGAAAGGATCAACTGTCCTCAGTGAACCATAAAAAGCTTTTTTTTTAACCTGGTGAAAATACCCTGTAGCATAATAATCTACTGTTATAACATCAGTCCTCTTGCATGGGAAAGCTTTTATACAACCAAAAAACATGCATTGAAAATGACAATTGAATAGAAATCCCTTTATAAAATGTTTAAATGGCCCATCAGGTAACCAAACATACCTGAGGCTTTAATTGTCTTCCCAGGAATATGGATTTAACACACCAAACATTGGTTATAAACTTTATAAGTCACCATACCAATATATTTAATTGGAATTATTTTATCTTTTCCATGATGAGTCATGGAATGCAGAACTTTTAGTAACAATAAGGACTCTGAAAGGACAAGGCAGCCATCCTGGTTCTCTATGAGTCCATGCTTAACATTGGACTCATGTCCTCTCGAATACCAGTTGTTTCTCCAATTTATGTGCATAGCACTGGTAACTGATGGGTTATCATAGGTAATTTGACTTAGACCATGGAGTTGATTCAAATTGTATATCTAAACAGTTTTAGTATTCACTCATTTAGCATGAAAATCTGGCAAAGTATTTTCTTGGTATTTAACTAATTTTTGTTTTACTTGGGTTAGCAGTTTTATAAACCAATCAGTCTTTTATTAAAGTTTCAGGAATTCTTACCCAGTCCAATTCTTGTAGAATTGGAGAATTCATGCGGAATTCTTACCCATTATATGATATTAAAGTAATTAGAAACTTGTATTTAAGAGCGATTTTCAGGGTCCTTTCCATCCTTTCATGAACTTCCTAAAAGAAACCATATCCTAGGATTTTGTATACTTGTGAGGTTTCCAGAAACTGCATCAGCATTATGCAATTAACTGTGAAATGATTTTAAATAGTCATAGTTAAAGACACAGTTGACAAGGAAATTTGGTCATTTCTGTGGTCTACAATAACTTAACATATTAATAATTATAATTATGATTGGTAGTATATACTGAGACATATAAGAATTTTAGAAATCCCATACAATTTTGGAACATATTGATCACACACAGTAAAATATAACCTGAAGAAGGTAAAACATTATCCTTTATTTTGACAATGCTTCCCATGTGACTGAACATGTCAGACTGTTTACCTCTTTTGGATGCTTCAGGGACCCTCTGTAGCCTCCCAAAGTTGCAGGTCAGAAGAGACAGTTGTGAAGCTGAAATTTGATTTTGGGAAGCCTATTAAATATGTTAAAGGTTTAAAACACTTGATATCATGAAATAGAATTCCAGGTTACCATGTCATTCATTTAGCCAAAATGATGACTCAAAAATTTTAAGAAGGCAAAAACCTTTGCTGTTTGATAGAGGGAAGACTTAGGTTTCCAAACAATCTGTCTCTTATCTTTCCCTTCTTTTTTCAGTAGTTTATTCAAAAGACAAACAAAAATCTGTCATTATCCTTTAATATTATAGGAAAATCATGTTTAAGAGAGAAAGTCAAATTTCACCCTTGCATTAGTGTTCTATTAATGTCAACTCAAATTTTTTGTTTGTTTTTGAGACAGAGTCTCAGTCTGTCACTCAGGCTAGAGTACAGTGGTATAATCTCAGCTCACTGCAACCTCTGCCTCCTGGGTTCAACTGATTCTCCTGCCTCAGCCTCCTGGGTAGCTGAGACTACAGGTGTGTGCCACCACACCTGGCTAATTTTTGTATATTTAGTAGAGATGGGGTTTTGCCATGTTAGCCAAGCTGGTCTTGAACTCTTGACCTCAGGTAATCCACCCGCCTCAGCCTTCCAAAGTGCTGGGATTACAGGCGTGAGCCACCACACTCAGGCCCAATTTTTAATAAAACCTTATAGATAAGTCTATCAATCTTAATCAGTTTGACTACAAGGTGAGGGTCTCATGAACCTTTTATAACTCTTCATAATTTTTGTGAAAGTAAGCAGATTAGTGCTCCAAGAAAAACCTGTTGTGCTTTTATTCTAATGTTCAATTTACAGAAAAACTTAATACCCCTTTAACTTTAGCCAATGTCCCCACAGAATTTCTTTTTACAAGATTAATTTGTCATGAACCTTCCACAACTTGTTCAAACCTTTAGCTTTATCTTACCTAATTTAAAACAGTCCTTTAACCTGATAAACTAGGCAAAAATTTACATTCCTATGCCTTTTTATAATCTTTTACCAAAGACATATTTAACTCTCCTTACACATACTACTGAAAGGACTTTGTTTTCAGTAATCTCAATCACATGTGATAATGGTAACTCTTAGCAACTTTTACTTCTGGTGCATAAATTCCCTTTCATGAATCTTTTCACGACTTACGCAGACCATCTATGACATGCTTAGATTTTCTGGCTTGTCCTAAACATCCCTCTTTTTAAGCAACCAGTTATTTTACCTTAGAACAATAATTTACCATACAAGATTCTTTCTTCTATAGAATCTCTTTTCTTTGTAACCTTCTTTGCATAGCTAGGGGACATGGCTAATTCCACATGTCTCCAGGCCTTATCTAGAATCTGATGCTCCAAAATAGGTAAACTGAACAATTTTCAAAAGTCAAAGAAGCAGTTATGACCTTAAAGCATTTAGCAAACCTTATATCTGACCTGCATAATTTAGACCATATGTTTATATTTTTCCAATAATCTTTAAAGCTGTTTTTATTTCCCAAAGATTACTAAAGTTATGTGAACTAAAAGACATTACAGTTTTTATTTTTCTTTCAAAATATTTGATTTAAGTGCTTATTTTTCTTTATGCCAATTAGAGCTCTTTTATATAAACATCGCACACACAACACATATGTGATTACACCCATAGATGGAACAAGGTCCATTAGTTGCAATATTTTTTATTTACCAGTTTCTAAGTTTCTTTATTGGATTACTGGCGTTAGAGTGGAGTCCTTTCTTTTTCTTTTCTTTTTTTTTTTTTGAGACGGAGTCTTGCTCTGTCGATCAGCCTGGAGTGCAGTGGCACGATCTTGGCTCACTGCAAGCTCTGCCTCCTGGGTTCATGCCATTCTCCTGCCTCAGCCTCCTGAATAGCTGGGACTATGGGTGCCTGACACCACACCCAGCTAATTTTTTGTATTTTTAGTAGAGACAGGGTTTCACCATGTTAGCCAGGATGGTCTTGATCTCCTGACCTTGTGATCTGCCTGCCTTGGCCTCCCAAAGTGCTGGGATTACAGGCATGAGCCACCGTGCGCAGCCAGGGTGGAGTCCTTTTAAATATCTTATTATTTGACTTTAGCCACACCAAACTGCCAATATTTTTGGCTTCTTAACTTTACCAAAAGTAATCTCCCAGGTGCTCAGAGAAAGGAAAATTCAGTGCAGTTTGTGGAGGGGAAGAGAATAGAATAAATAAACAGTAAAGGTAATGCAGACATCAAACCAGAAAGGTCTCATTCCCTAAGTTGGGAATGAAAGCCCAGCTGCCACTGTAAAAGGACAAAACTTTAGCTGCTGAGCTGCAGCACTGGGCAGTCTCCATTGCCCTTCCCAGGAGTCCAGAGTAGTTAATTTTGAGCAAAGGCTTTTAAGCACTCAAGATAATTTTTAAAGCTAACTATGACACAAGCCCTAAAATACCTTTTCCCTGGAAGGTGGAGACCAAGAGAAAGTACTGCCATGTGGTTACAAGATCAAGCTCTGAAAGACATAACTGACCAGTTTGCTGGGCAATCTTGTACAGCAGGCTCATAGGTTTCCCTAGGCCTGCATTATGTCTTAAGGTACCCCTCTTTATGACAGAATGATACAGAAAGACAAATTCATAGCACAAAGTACACAAGATTTGCTACAGCTTAAGACTAGCCTCAGAATTCTTTTTTGCATTAATCAAAACTTTACAGTGTGGTTTTTTTTTGTTTCTTTGTTTTGTTTTTGTTTTCTTGTTTTTTACCATTCATTCAAATGGTTTGCAGAGAAGGGGGTGGGGGAGAGAGGGAGAGAGAGAGAGAAAGAGAGAGAGAGAGAGAAAGAGAGAGAGAGAGACAGGCCAGAAGTCTGCTGATAAGAAATTCTTACCCTTTTGCTGACATACCAGGTTTCTGGGTTCCCTTTCCCTAGTGAGCAGCCCTAGGGACCCAGTTCGCCATACCATAGACCTGGGGGCCAAGTTGCAACACAAAAGAAAATATTTTTTCCTTTTTTTAATGGACTTCAGTGCACTGTTATTCATTTGGAACATTCCCCTATAAGTTATCTTTAGCAACATTTTGCCATTTTTGTAAGACTCACTCTTTCCTGGACCTAATATATAAGCTGGGAGGAACTCAGTTTTCCAGGAATTAAGGATCCCAGTTTTACCTAAAATATTGGCTTTGCTGTCAGGTTTCCTTGATTACTTTAGTCAATGATTTTTTTCCTACATCAGCATGCAAGAAAAATGAAACAAAGGGGTAGAACACAAAAATCCCTGTGAATTTCCAAAAGCCAAATTTTACAACCCCTGCAATATTACCATTTACTGTCTGTTTCTTTTTGACCCAGTCTGATGTAAGAGGCCTCTAACTGGATCCAAGCCAGTTAATTACCAGATAAAATCCTATCCTAGATCCAGTCCAGTTCTGCCACGATTTCCAAACCCAGTATGGAACAGCAATTTGCTTGAAGATACTTGGAGAGCTCAAAACAGAAATCTATGGCACTCCGACATTCGAGAGAGAATTTACTAGGATCCGTAGCTGATCTGAGAGATCAAGGGACACAAGTGGCTCCTGTGGGTACCTTGCTTGTTCACTCAGTGCTTCTGGAGGTTGTTAGAAGCTCTCCTTTGGGCCCCACTTCTGACACCATCTGTTAAAGGAAAAACTTCAGTCGAATTAAATTTAAGGCAGTTTAATTAAGCAATGAATGATTCATGAATTGGGCAGCCCCTAGAATCACAGCAGATTCAGAGACTCCAGGGATGCCTCGTGGTTAGAACATATGTATAGACCAAAAAAAGGGAAGTGACGTACAGAAATTGGAGGTGAGGTAGAGAAACAACTGGATTGGTTACAGGTTGGCTTTTGCATTATTTGAACACAGTTTGAACACTCAGCAGTGTATGAGTGGTTGAAGTATGGCCACTGGGATTGACCAAGACTCAACTATTGTTACAGGCACATACTCCTAAATTAGGTTTTCAATCTTGTCTGCCTATTAAGCTAGGTTACAGTTCATCCACAAGGACTCAAATATAGAATACAGAGTCCTTCTCAGGTCATACTTAGGTTGCTTTCACAAACCTCAATGGAAGATTTTGATAATGGTTATATTTGCTTATCATTGGACTTAATTTTGTTTCAACTACCTGACAAAATAGCCATTATTCCTGAGATGGAGGCTGCAGAATGTCTGTAGGTGGTTTTCAGAGTTGTCAATATTATTGGAGATGAGCACTGGGGGACCAGTGTGTACAAGGCAAACCCAGCCTGCTACAAAGATTGCAGTTTTCTCATGCTTTTGCCTAATGGAAATGAGGAGAAAGTTCTAGATCCATCTCCAACCTCCTCCCTTTATACTGTTGTGGTCCCTTTCCCCTTTGAGTCATCTTCTGCATTACTTAGTATCATGTAGTAATTTTTTTTTTTTTTTTTTTTTTTTGAGATGGAGTCTTGCTCTGTTGCCCAGGTTGGAGTGCACTGGCCTGATCTGGGCTCACTGCAAACTCTGCCTCCCGGATTTACGCCACTCTCCTGCCTCAGCCTTCCAAGTAGCTGGGACTACAGGCACCTGCCACCACACCCAGCTAATTTTTTGTATTTTTAGTAGGGATGGGGTTTCACCATGTTAGCCAGGATGGTCTTGATCTCCTGACCTCGTGATCCGCCTGCCTTGGCCTCCCAAAGTGCTGGGAGCCACTGCGCCCAGCCTAAAAGATGCTTCACATTATGTATCATCAGGGAAATGCAAATGAAGACAGTAAGATATCAGTGTGGCCCAAATCCGGAACACTGACTGCACTGAACACTAGTGAGGATGTGAAGCAATAGAAATACTCGTTCATTGCTGTTGTGAATGCAAGATGGTACAGCCACTGTGGAAGACAGTTTGGCAGTTTCTTACGAAACTAAACATCCTCTTACAACATGAGTAATTGTGAGAGGATTGTGCTTCTTGGTATTTACCCAAAGTAGTTGGTATGTACCCAAAGTAGTACCCAGTAATTGTTCTTCTTGGCATTTACCCAAAGGAGTTGAAACCTTATGTTAACACAAAAACCTGCACACAAATGTCTACACTAGCTTTATTTACTAAGTTTATTGCCAAAACTTGGACACAAACAAGATGTCATTCAGTAAGTGAATGGATATATAAGCTGTTGTACATCAGTGTAATGCAATATTATTCCACACTAAAATGAAATGCACTAGCAAGTTATGAAAATAAATGGAGGAAATCTAAATGCATATTACTAAGTGAAAGAAGCCCTCTGAAAAGGCTACATACTGTATAATTTCAACAGCTGATATTCTGGAAAGAGCAAAACTATCTGTATAGTAAAAAGATCAGTGGCTGCCATGGGCTGGTGGGGAGGGCAGGATGAATAGAAGGAGCACATAGGTTTCTTAGGGCTATGAAAGTACTCTGTATGATATTATGATGATGGACACACAGCATTTTTCATTTGTTAAATGCCATACAATATACAACACCAAGAGGGAACCTCAATGTAAACTTTGGGCTTTGGGTGATTATGATGTGTCAAAGTAGGTTCATCAATTGTAACAAATGTACCAGTCTGGTGGGGGCTGTTGATAAAGGGGAAGGCTGTGCATGTGTGGGGTTAGTGGGTATATGGGAAACCTCTGTACCTGTCTCTCATTTTTACTGTGAACCTAAAACTGCTCTACAAAATAGTGTTTAATTTAAAAAACAGTTTTTTTGGTAACAGTGGCAAGTATTCCTAATAGGCAGTCCCTTAAATGAATAAAAGTACAAAGGAAATAGAAACATCCCAAATTCCAGGCATAAACATCATTAACATTAGGTGACCATTACAAAATTATCTTTCTATATATACACATGGCAATAGATATAAAAATGGCCATCATTTAAAATATAATACATATGTTATACATTTTATCCATTTTAAATATAATACTTAATTCTACTTAAATTTAACAGAATAAAAAATTCTGAAATGGGATCTAAAGAATTGCTGATTTTAGAGAAATGATTCTTTGCCACAAATGTATCACTTCTGGAATGATCCCACTTTGATTAAAGGAAAAAAATGACAGTAATAGGCAGTTTTAGTCATTTCTTCTAAACCATGAGCTTTAATTTCAGACAGTATCAGTAACTCTGCTATGATACATAAACCAATTACCTCTCTCACTCCACTTCACCTCAGCTTACCTCTCACATTTTTCTAGTTATGTGAGTTTTACATAGTTAAGTTTAAAAATTTTGATTTTTTTGTAACCATAAACCCTCAGTGGTCTCTTCTTAGTTCTCCATTTAAAAGGATGCCATATGCGCCTCCAGACCTTTCTACCACCACATCTCATTCCTACTTTCTTTATTGATTAGCTGGATAGACTCTGTGAAGACGTGATCCCACCTACTGCATCTATCAATGCTCTCCAGTTTCAGGATGTTATTCTGTTGCTGTTGTATGGCAGTGACATCAAGGTGAGCACAGTCTTCTCCATCCTACTTCCCTTTGGCCTAGACTTGGTAGATTTTCCTCCCTTGCCCTTTTGGCATTGAGTGTTGTTTTGGAGAACTATGAGAACAGCCAGTCCTTTGTGTGACTTGCTCTTCTTTCCAGGTTGCTAAAGGAACCTTTCTTAAACTGAGATATTAAGAAACTTGACAAGGATATATATTGATACAGATCAACCAGCATCTTTTATTTCTTTTTCTTTTTTTTTTTTTGAGATGGAGTTTCACTCTTGTTGCCCAGGCTGGAGTGCAATGGCACGATCTTGGCTCACTGCAACCTCCACCTCCCAGATTCAAGTGATTCTCCTGCCTCAGCCTCCTGAGTAACTGGGATTACAGGCATGCACCACCACACCCGGCTATTTTTTGTATTTTTAGTAGAGACAAGGTTTCTCCATGTTGGCCAGGCTGGTCGCGAACTCCTGACCTCAGGTGATCCTCCTGCTTTAGCCTCCCAAAGTGATGGCATGAGCCATCGCACCTGGTCAACTTTTATTTCTTAACCACAATGCACTCTTTAACTGGCAGATTTAGATCTTCATTCAAATAATTTTTTCTTGTGTGATTTTTAAATACCTTTTTATTTGTTAGATTATTCTCTTCAAGGATATTAATTAACTTTTTGTCATTATGTCTATTATCTTTTCTCTGATTGTAGTAATCTCTTTTTCTTCTTCCTGGTTCACAGTGATTTTCTCTCTCTCCCTTTCTTTTTTTCCAGTAACTAAATCGTTTAGCTGGGTCTGCTTCATTTCTTGTTATTTATAATTTACCTGTAGGTAGGTTTATTGGTCCTCAAATTATTTCTTTATTTCTGGTTCTCTCTATCTTCCTCTTTTTAGTTATTTTCTCTTGGTTATTCAATTGGTTCTTGAGTTTTTTAAAAAATTAAATTCAGGCTCTTATCAAATTTTGTAGCCTGTGAACTTAAAAATTCTTTCAGACTGGATTTTATTTTTAACTTGTGCATGTTATTGTCTTTTAAGGTTTGCATAGCTGCAAGTTCATTGATTTTATCTTGTCCACACTTGGCAGCTTTCTTCAGACTTTCACTGTGCTCTGCCCCTTTGTGTAAGGCAGCTCCTAAATCCTCATATCAGATCCTTTTCTTATGCCTTTTCTGGATTACCTTTGATGGATTAATATTCCTTTTGAGCTTGATTTTCTATAACCTTTGAGCATGGGAATGGTGGGGGTGGGCTTAGCTGGAGTCGTGTTGCACAAACTGGGCTCCTCCCTCCAATGTGAGACTGTGAGGAATATGCAGGCTTCAAACTTCATTGAGGGAGGGAGAAGGCTGAGCATACCTTGTCCATCGCGGGGCGGGTAAGTTTCAGCTCATTCCCCCGATTAATGTGGTCCTTGGAGTCCTCACACTCTGACAAAATCATGCCACATTGCTGCCATTTCCTTTTGCACTAATCTCCACTGCAGCCATTTTCACTACCCCACGTCAAAAATGAGAAAAACTAAGGATAAACAATGGCCGTTTCTTCTTCTCTCAAGATTTGAGTGAGAATTGTCAGGATTTTGTAGACGCACAAGGTATGGTTTCTGGGAGGTTGGAGTGTGGCCTCATTGTGATACTCTGCAACTTCTGGTTTTTATATGAGCAAGCGCTTTTCAAAGTGCATTTTGTTAAGTGGTTCTCCTTTTCTTGTTTGGTTACTACTTGTAACTTTAGCGTTTTTGTTTCTTCCCCCTTCCCTTTTTTCTTGAGGTAGAAAGATGAGAAAATTAAGGATTCTTTTCTTCTAGATAGCAAGGCCTTGATATTCTGTAAATGTTTCACTATGTTCTTTCAGAATGTAATGCCCCACATGTTTTTTACTATAGGATATACATTGTACTTTTTTTTTTGAGACAGGGTCTTACTCTGTCACTCAGACTGGAGTGCAGTGGCACAATCACAGCTCACTGCAGCCTTGGCTTCCCCAGCTCAAGTGGTTCCCCCACCTCAGCCTCCTGAGTAACTGGGACTTTTTGTATTCTTAGTAGAGATGGGGTTTTACCACGTTGCCAGGCTGGTCTCAAATTCCTGGACTCATGTGATTGCACATTTTAATATTTATGATGTAAGTTCCTCATTTTTGTCTCTTCCAAATTAAAAAAATACACAAGTTACACATGATATATCTGTTAAGGTGCTTTAGGTTGCAAGTAAAAGAATAACCAACTCCACATATTGAAATAATAAACTTGTATTGACACACAAAGGAGAATATTGCATAGTTAGGACAGCATCAGATGTATTTTTATGCATATTACATTAAACTGAGATAAAATTCATTATTTTCATATGTAGGAATGCCTTTAAACAAAAAGTAACAACCCCGTTGTGTCCTATGGAGGGAAGTTAATTTTGATAGACCAGCATGATGGAGGTGAGTGGCTTATCTCAGTGATTTTCACCTTCTGATCACATTCATCCAGCTGCCGAAATGACACAGGATGTAGCCAGAGGAACAACTTCCTTCTGCTGGTATTCCCTAGCCAATTCAACCAGATATAAAAGTGACTTTTCACTTACAAATAGTAAACTTCCTCATTTTTCTTTTGTCAGTGCTCTTTTGAACAAGCAAAAGAGAAAGGTTAAAGACCAAGGATAGTGTCTGAAGTGTGATCACATGTGTTTAAACCCAGCGGTAGGTGCACTGGCCATGGGTCAGGAAGCACGGGCCATAGTAGTCTCAGCTCTGCTACTTTTGTAGATGTGCAGCTCAGAGAAAGTCAAGTTTCCTCTGTGTACCTGATTCCTTATTTTTTTGTGAAATTCAAGGCAGCAAACAATTCAATTCAATAATTGAATTAGGGTCCTTTACTTGGCAGACATGACCCAAGCCACTGGAGATTCAAAAGGATGGAAAAAACTTATGCTGAAAAATAACTCCTCCCTTTCATCTATTTCAATGGGTAGCTAATCATTTGCTTAACAGATTACTCTTTTAAAATATATTTATATAATTGGAAGGTAGTTCAGCTGTTATTTTTCACTGTAATGAAAATTAGATGGTTTTTCTTGTACCAAGATCTTTTCATTCTTTTTCTTTTTTACATTTTTCAAAGTGCAGTTCCATTTTTAAGTTTTCAAAAGATATAATTTACATAGTATCCAGCTTACTTGTTGAAGGTCTACAATTAAATTGTTTTAAGTGTATTTACAAAGCTGTACAACCATCATCACTATCAATATTAGAACATTTTTAAACAGTTTTTTCCTTTTCTGTGAAGAATGGAGTCTCATTATATTGCCTAGGCAGGTCTCAAACTCCTGGGCTCACACTACACTCCTGCCTTTGCATCCTTAAGTGCTAGGATTACAGACATGAGCCACTGAACCTGGCACAACTTTTTAAAACCACAAAAACCAAACCCCATACCCATATCACTTTTCATGCTTCCCACCCCATACAATCCTTTCCCTCCTTCCCACCCAAGGCCCTAGGAAAACCTCCCGTCTACTTTTTGTCTCTGTAGACATGCCTATTCTGGAAATTTCATATAAAATGCATGATATAATATGTGCTCTTTGTGACTGGCTTATTTACTTAGCATAATGTTTTCATTCATGTTATAGCATACACTAGTATTTTACTTTTTTAGTACCAAGTAATATTCCATTGTATGGATATGCCACATTTTATTTATCCACTCATCAGTTTCTGCTCTTGGCTACTAAAAATAATTTTGCATTAACCATTCCTCTACAAATTTTTGTGTGGGTGTGTGTTTTCCTTTTTTCTTGAGTATATAACTAGAAGTGGAATTGCTGAGTCATCTAGTAAATCTATGTTTGTCATTTTGAGGAACTGATAACTGTTTTTAAAAGTGGCTTCACCATTTTCAGGTTGCCACCAGCAAAATAGGAGGGTTCCAGTTTTTCCACATCTTTGCCAACTCTTGATATTGTCTGTCGTTTTGACTATAGCCATCCTTGTGGGTGTGAAGAGGTATCTCATGATTTCCATTTTCATTTCATTTATGACTAACAATGCTGAGACTCTTTTCATGTGCTTCTTTGTCATTTGTATATTTTTGGAGAAGTGTCTCTTCAGATCATTTGCCCACTTTTCACTTAAGTCACTTATCTTTGTGTCATTAAGTTGTAAGAGTTCTTTACATATTTCGAAAACAAGTCCCTTATTAGACATAGAATTTACCAATATTTTCTCCTGTTCTGAGAGTTGTCTTTTCCCTTTTGTGATGGCATCATTTGCAGAATGAAAGGTTTTAATTTTGATGAAGTTCAATTTATCAACTTTTTTCTTTTGTTGTTTATGCTTTTGGTGACGTATCTAAGAAACTACTACCTAAGGTCATGAAGATTGACTCCTGTGATTTCCTCTAGGAATTTTGTGGTTTTAAATCTTACATTTATGCCCAACATCCATTTTGAGTTAATTTTTATACATAATGTGAGGCCAAGATCCAATGTCATTTTTTTTGCATGCAGGTTTCCAGTTGTACCAGCTCGACAGTAGTTGTTAAAACAATTATTCTGTCCCAATTAATTGAGCTGACACTCTTTTTGAAAATCAATGTAAAGGTTTATTTCTAGACTTTCAATTCTATCTCCATTGATCTGTATATTTATCTTTATAAAACCACCTTTTCAAAAATTATAACATGGGAAAATTATGACAGTGAAAAGTAGCTGATCTAACCAAATTTCATCTCGCCATGAGCCTCCAAACTGCCCTTAATCATTCTTGGGTCTGAGCTAAGCTAACCTGGGGAGACATTTAGTTTATAGTTTAAATGACAATAGCCTTTTCCCCAAACTAAACCACCTTTGTAAAGCTTGTGAGAGGCCACCAGGTTAGGAGGATGTGAGGAGCCTGAATTCTGCTAAGGTGTAGGCATACATGATTACCAGCTATTATTTAAAGGTCACAGGTTTTGCAAGTCTCCCAGTTACTCCTGCAAATAACATCACCATTGCAGAAACTAAGATTGGCTTTTTGAGATACCTTTTTAGGTTTGTGAATTTCTGACAACCAATGGCTTCACCTGGATCCACCAACCCTGCTGACTCTGCTGACCCCACTGACCCTGCTGACCTCCCTGACCCCACCAACCCTACTGGCCAGTCATGTGGCCCTACCCAGAAACAGACTCCCTAGCCTGTCATACTATCTTTGAAAAATCCTACCCTCCAAATTTTCTGAGATTGATTTGAGTAGTAACTCCATCTCTCATGTGGTGTGGCCGGCCTTGTGTCAATTAAACTTTTTATATTGTGATGGTGTGGTCTCAGTAAATTGGTTTTGCTTGTGTAGTAAGCAGGAAGAACCCATCAGGCATTTACAAGTCTGAAAGAGTTTTTAGTACTGCAGCTTTGTAGTAAGCTTTGAAATTAAGAAGTTTGAGTCCTACAACTTTGTTCCTTTTCAATATTGTGTTGGCTATTATGGTTCCTTTGCATTTTCACATGAATTTTAGAATCAGCTTGTCCATTTGTGTGAAAACAAAAGCTGAGATTTTGATAGGGCTTGTGTTGAATCTCTGGATCAATTTGAGAGTAAATATTAAATATTATTATCAGTGAATGTGGTCCTTTTGTGGATCTTCTTTAGCTTATTTTTTAAAGCATGGTTTTCTTTACTTGTTGGAACGTATTATAAACCAAAAGTAAATTCTAAGCCTCCCCTCCTCCAACCATCTGAATTGACCCCCTCCTCTTGGCCAAGGGCATTCCAAAGTTAACCTGAAAAACCCATTCAAGACATGATAGAAAGGGGGTGCTGAACATACCTTATCATACCCTCCTCCTTTTTGGAATAGTACTAATAGAAAAGACTCTTTAAGTCTGATAAGAAACATTAACAATTGATTCTCTCTGAAGCCTGCTACTTGGAGGCTTCATGTACATGATAAAACCTTGGTCTCCATAACCTCTTATCATAACTCAGACATTCCTTTCTATTGATAATAACTCTCTCAACCAACTGTCATCATTAAAGCTTTGAATGCACCTATGACCTGGAAACTCCCACTTTAGTTGTTCCACCATTCTGGACGAAACCAATACACATCTTACACATATTGATTGATGTCTTATGCCTCCCTAAAATGTATAAAACTGAATTGTGGCCCAATCGCCTTGGGCACATGTTCTCAGGATCTCCTGAAGGCTGTGGTCACAGGCCATTGATCGCTCATATTTGGCTCAGAATAAATCTCTTCAAATATTTTATAGAGTTTGACTCTTTTTGTCAATAATATTTATAATAACTCCTTTGAAGTCTGCTAAATGCACCATTTAAGTCCTTACAAAGGCAGTTTCCATTGCCTGTTTTTTTATGTCCCAGTGTATAGATGATACATTCCTGATTCTATGAGTGTCTCACTATTTTGTTGTTAAAAACTCAACATTTTAGGCTGGGCGTGGTAGCTCACGCCTGTAATCCCAGCACTTTGGGAGGCTGAGGCAGGCAGATCACTTGAGGTCAGGAGTTCAAGACCAGCCTTACCAACACGATGAAACCCTGTCTCTACTAAAAATACAGAAAATTTAGCCAGGCATGGTGGCACACACCTGTAGTCCCAGCTATGTGGTAGGCTGAGGCAGAGGAATTGCTTGAACCCGGGAGGCAGAGGTTGCAGTGAGCCTAGATCACACCACTGCCCTCCAGCCTGGGCAACAGAGTGAGACTCTGTCTCAAAAAAAAAAAAAAGAAAAGAAAAGAAGAGAAAAGCCAACATTTTTGAGAATATATTATAGCACGTCTCATACTGATTGCCCTCTGAGGGCTTGTTGGTGTTGCTTGCTTGAGCATGTGTTTAGAGTCTTGACTGGACTCCAGTGAAATCTATTTCCCTGGCAACGTGCAGCCTATGATGTTGCTCTTCCATGAGTGCCATCTTGGATGTGGAAACTGTCTCTCTGACCATCAGGATGACTGTGGTCTTGTTGAGCTTATGTCTGGTTTGTTGTTCTTGGTGTCACAACAGATCTTAGCCTGTTCTAGTGGCCTGCTGATTTCTCTGTTGTTCTCAACAATGCCCTAAGGTATAAATTCCTCCAGTCAAATCTCATTAAAGTCAGTGCTGCTTGCAGGACAGCTGTTACCAGTCTTTGAGGCCTGCTCCCACACTGGGAGACTGAGCTGCCTCTTTTCCTCTGTTAGTATTCCAGCTGGTCTCTGTTTCTCTTCTTGCTCCTGGCATCATTGTCGCTCCTGGCATCTATGTTTTACTTGTTGCTCCTTTTAATTGTTAAGGACCTTCTTGTTTTTGAGAATACTTAGCTGGGACTTTGTCCTCTATTTCAAATAAAGTCGGCCCCCTTAGGGTGAGCTGGGGAGCTCTCTGCTCTTACAACCTGCCTTTCCACTGGGCAGAAACTCTGCTCTCTTGCACTGGAGCTGGGAGTGGAGACAGTGGCCTGCTTCTCCTGGGCTGACACCCTGACTCTACTAGCAGGGCACTGGGTGGGGACAGTAGCCTTCTGTGAGTGAAACTTCTGTCTTATGAGGGTGCTAGGGAAGTGGCAATTAGAGTCCCTGGGGTAAAGCATCCACTCGACGAGTAGGGGCTTGGTGGGGAAAGGGAGCCCCAGTTCTCTTGATGCAGTTTCCTGGGATGGAGCTTCCGCAACCAGCAGATGGGTGTCCTGGGATGCAGTTTCTGCAACTAGAAGATGGGGGTGAGGGGATGGGAGAGGCCCATGGCCTGCCCTGCTGGGGTAAAACTGGAGCTCTAGACTGGAGCAGGGGGAGAGCATACCCATCTTCTTGGCGGCCTCCACCCAGAGTAGAGCTTGCGTCATGCTGAACATTGGGGAGGAGATGAGAGCGGGTCATGGCTCAGATGATGCGGACTCTTGTGTTCTTACTGAGATTTTATCATTTTTCTCAAAAGTAGTTGTCTAATTGCTGTGTGTCTTTAGGGCAATTCCCAGAGATTTTTACATGTTTTATTTTTTATAATTTTTGCCACTCAAATAATTTTTTCATTGGAGAGAGCTTCCACTAAACTATCCACTCTTTCATTCAAGAACTGTTTCTCTTCTTTTTTCCTGAGGCACCGAAGTTAAAGGGTTTTTATTGAGGGGGTTGTGGTGGGGAGAGCAGTGTGTGCCTCTCTGGGCAGGCAGGACAAGACATGGAGAATACCAGGTGGAACACCTTGGCTGGCCGGATTCCAAGGACCCGAGGAACAAGTGCCAGGACATAGGCCTCCTACTGTCAGATTTTCTTGGGGCTGAAGTATTGGTAGCAACCTCCTCATGCCTGACCCAGACAAATAACCTTTGTGCCCTCCTTGGAGCATATGCTGAAGATTACAGATGCCTGTCCTAGACAGTAGAAAATTAAGCGTACACAACTGACACTATGTGACAAATAACTAGTCTTATTTTTTCAGTTTGATGGTACTCAAATGGATTTGCTTATTTAAGTTCATACATGGTATGACGAGTGATCCACAGGGGAAATTTAGCTAAACATAAAAAAATAAAGGGAAAAATTGTAACATTATTTTGGAGATTCTTCTAATACAAAGTATTAAATGTGTGGATGTTAAATGCTGTTACATATTACTATGCTGGGAATCATCATCTATTTTAAGTGTACTCGGAAAAAACTGCCTAGAAACAAGGAACAGATATTATATTTTCTGACTCAAATATGGTTCAGTATGAATAGGCATTTCCTGCTTGTCCGTAAACATCTGTTTTATTGAAAAATGTTTGAAAGAATTGATTGATTTCAATTTCCAAGTTTGATCTGGGTCGAGATTGCTACCGTGAAACTAAATTCAAAATGACAAGATTGTTAAATAATGTATATTTTGTTATTATTAACATAGATAGCTGTAAAATTTGATTGCCAGGTAGATATGGAAGAGATGACTGATTGACCAGAATTGTCCACAGTTTTGAACTGTTGGCTATACTTTCACCTCTGGGTGTGTGAGTCCTCAAGATGCAGCTCACTCCTCTCCAAACGGGGTGCTCTGTGATTTGTGTCAAAGACAAAATAGATTACAAAGAAACTCTGGGGACTTTGAGGCCAGGTGGGGATAAATGAGTGCAGAATTTATAAGTAGAACAGACTCGATAAAGAACCCTCTGATGTTTCAAAAATAATATATATCTAATAGAAAAATTAATAAAAGGGGTAAAATATAAGACACCTCAAATCCCAATCTTAGAGGCAAATATGCTCCAACTTTTGTTAATATTTTAGTGTCTGTCTCTGCGTACAGAAATGTAAGTGTAAATGTTGTTACATATGTGATTTAGTAAGCTGACTGTTGGATTAGATAGCATGTTGTGGAAATACTTCCATACTATCTTTTTACTGACTGTATATCATTCTCTTGAATGCATGAACCATGAGGTTATTAACCAACCCCTGACTGATACACAGTTGGTTCCAGAGTTTTGTTATTATGAACTACTATACAGGGAACACCCCTGTTTATACATCTTTGATCCTGGATAAATCTCTCTAAGAGATACAGTCCTAGGAGAAACGTTGAGAGTCAGAGGAGAAGCTGTTTTATTTGTGACACTTGTTGCTAAATTGCACTCAGGAAAGATTCACTTCTGGTTTATACTTCCACCTGGTACAAGCTGTGCTCAGCACGGGGGTGCTCTCTGAGTCTGGCGGGGCTGAAACCTAGACCACTCTCTGCTTGACCAGCAGGGAGCTGCATCTGCCCCAAGGAAGGGGTGCCTGTCCCTTCGTCATACACAGATTCTATAGGGACAGGCAAGCTCCTGGTGCCAGGCTGCAAGGAAGACATTTCTGCTACCCAGAGCCGTTAGTTCCAGGCATTATTAAGTTTTCATCCTGGGCAGGGTGAGAGGTAAAAGAGATCTCATGTTTGTTTCTAATTTGTATCATTTTAACTATAGAGGTTGAAAACTATTTTATATGTTTGTTGACTATTCATATTTATTGCTTTTGTGAAATCCTTATTCATCAAATTTCTCAATATTTTTTGTGAGATACTACTCTTTCTTTATTGATTTACAAAGTTTTAATGGATCATATGTTCATCAATTATGTTATTAACATTTTCTCCAAGTTGATTCTTTAGTTTTCTCTTATTTATTCATTTATTTGTGCCAACAATATGATTTAAATGTTTTATATAGAAAAAAATCAACTATGATTTCTAGCTTTGATACCTTTCTTATCCCAAATATATAAAAATGTTCACTCCTTTTTTTTGAGTCTTGCATTGTCGCCCAGGCTGGAGTGCAATAGTACCATCTCAGCTCACTGCAACCTCCGCCTCCTGGGTTTAAGCGATTCTCCTGCCTTGGCCTCCCAAGAAGCTGGGATTACAGACACCTGCCACCATGCCTGGCTAATTTTTTTGTATTTTTATTAGAGACGGGGTTTCACTATGTTTGCCAGGCTGGTCTCCAACTCCTGACCTCGTGATCTGCCCACTCCAGCCTCCCAAAGTGTTGAGATTACAGGTGTTAGCCATAGCACCTGGCCACCTTTTACATTTAATTATTTGTAATCCATTTGGGGTTTTGTTTGGTCATAAGGAGCAAGATAGAGATTCTATTTCTTTTCCCTAGTGGTTAGTCAGTTTATCCAACAATCCGTCTTCTCCTCACTGATTGGTAATGAAGCTTTATCAATGCCAAATTGTTTAAACACTTGGATTTAGCTCTGGCGTTTCTTTTGCTTTTCATTGTTCTATCTAATATCCAATAGGATGTCGCTGCTTTAATTTTGTAATTTTGTTTTGTAATTTTGCTTCATTATCATTTGTTTTCAGGATTTGATAACTCTGAGGGCAAAAGCTTCTCCCCTCACAAGATGAGATTTTGACTTTCATTATCGGTACACATAGAAAATACATATGTGTATGGATTCATAGACAACAGATTCTCTGATTCAGTTTTGAGGATAACTCAAACCCACCAATCATTGATTGGCACCATGTTGGGGTATTCATGCTTCTATTTTGAGAGTCAGATGGACAGCACTCAGCATCTCAGTGTGTGCGTCAACACGGGTGCACAGGTCCCCTCCAGATGTCAGCTTTGCTCTGGGACCGGTTTGCTCCAACCATGGGGCAGAGGTACATCCAGCAATTTTGCTCCTGGGGCCTGTCTCTAGGATAGAAGAGGTTTTAGAATCTCTAAGTGACAGTTTTGGAGTACTCCAATATTTATAAAGTTCTTTCACACATTTTACTTCCTAAGACATCTCTCTCTCTCTCTCTCTCTGTGTGTGTGTGTGTGTGTGTGTGTGTGTGTGTTAAAGCTGCCTTCTGAAGTTAAGACTTTGTCCTTTATTGTTACACAGTTTAGATGTTTGGAGACTACTATTACCAGCATGGCAAAGTGGGCTACAGCATTGACCCTGGAGCAGATTTGGTTCAACTCCCAAGTTTATAACCTACTAGCTGTGTGACCTTGTGCAAGTTACTGAGCCTCTCTGGGCCTTGGTTTCCTGTTGTGTAATAGACTCTCCCTCTTCCATCTGGGCTGCCCTATTACTGCTTTGACCAAGAGAGTGTGGCAGAAGTGATGGCATTTTTATTTCAAGCCTAGCCTTTTAGAGGATGGACAGCTTAGATCTTGGTCTCTTGGAGCCCTGAACTGCCATGTAAGAACTCCAAAGACTGCTGGAGAGGCCAAAGGATGGGGCAGAGTTGGGGGTGCCAAGCTGAGCCCAATCTTCCCCAATCCTTGCCAAGACCAGACGTGTTAACAGCCTGAAAGCCACCTGAGTGCCTAGTTAATGCCATGTGAAGCAGAAGAATCACCTAGCTGAGCTCTGCCTGAACTTCTGAGTCACAAAATCGTGAGATATTTAAGAATGGTGGTTGTTTCAAGGCACCAGGTTTTGGGGTAATATGTTACATAGCTTACCTAGTAATAGATCACCAGAACAGGTAGTGATTTGAGGCTGTGCCTAGGGCCAACTTCATAATCTGTGGGGCCCAGTTCAAAATAAAAAATGGGCCCTTGTTCAAAAAGCAGGATAAAATGGCTTATTAAAGGTATTAAAATATAAAACTTTTTTTCTCCTCTGTTGTCTCTTTCAAGTTGTCATAGTGTTTTTAAAAATTTGCTATTTAATGGCATTATAAGTAAATAAAAATAGAGATTATAAATTATTAGCACAGACTTTACCATTTATCTTTATATAGAATTTGCTATGCCAGTTTTAAATGGAAATATAAAAACATTGGACTTGTATGCAGAATCACCAAAATAACACAATTTGCACTTTGTAGCTCTTATGTGCATATATATTTCATTCTTTACCAGAACAGTGGTGATGCTGCACAAAACTAACTCAATTATTTCTATTTCACTTCTTGCTATGTGCACAAGCACCAGCACCCTCTCTACCTGTGGCTGACCAATAAGTGAGAAAGCACTAAAGGACAGGAGCTCTAGATTGCTCTGTCCTTCCCTTTCTGTCTATGTCATTAACTTCAGAGTAAGTGTTTGGCCAATACAGGAAAGCAGCACAGGTAAGGAAGGATATGATAGGGTGCTCTGGTTATTCATTTTTCTTATGATGCCATTGCCTTCTCTCTGCATTTGAAGCAAGTTCTGGTTCTAACAGTGTGTATGGCCTCCTGTGGCTGTCCATACTCCTTTCATGCAGTCATAGACGTAACATGATTCCCTTATACTTGTTTTGAGTCTCACCGAACTCTACAAATCATGGGTCCACAGGGATTCTGTGCTCATGGGCATTATCAGTAGAATGGGCTAATGGGTAGCAAAGCACAGAGGTGGACACGCATATTGTGTGTATCTCCTCTGCTCATGCAAGTGCTGAATTGTCCCATTGGATTCTACTTACCAAACACAAGTTCAAAAGTATAATTATTAAGAATTTCAAGAAGACAACAGCAGAGCATTAACCTAACTGTGGGGCCCTATGTGGCTTTGTGTGTTGTATGTCTATGTGGCTGTGTGGGCTGGTCCTAAGGGGGGCTACCCCCTCCTGTAAATGTTTATGAACCCATTATAACTGGTGCAGATGATAGGCATGTAAGTCAGGTCTGGCCAATCAGGATACCCTATGCCCTTGTGCTCAGTGACTGGGAAAATGGTGGGCATATGACTCAGTTGGGGCCACCTAGATGTATCCTTGAGATTTGACACAGGAATTATGGGAGCAGAAAGGTCTCTTCCTGTTGGGTAGTGCAATGCAAGGATATGGCCCTGGGGCTTGCAGAAATGTTTCTTGCCTTATAGCTGTGAAAGAGAAAGGGCAGACAGAGAAGAGTGTAGCTGGGAAATGGAGCAGGAGAAAGAGAGAAAACTATTGATACATCATCTAACCTGTAGGTTTCCTAGCTCGATCAAAGCTCCATCTCCCGCTTGGTGTCCCAGTTGTAGAAGTCAACACATCCTTTCTCCGTTTTTCTGTCTCTTTTTTCTTTTTGTTGCAAGCTATTTTGGGTCAGGGTTTCATCTCTAGCAATGGAAATTACCTGAAAATATGCTACAACATTGTGTTGTTGTGAAAACTAAAAGAGATAACTTGTGTAAGATCCTTGACATCAATGAATATTTTATTTCCAGCTCCCTAGATTTCAGGGTTTTTTTCCCCACATACATAGCAACTTCCACAGCATCTTTTACTCAAGATGAGGCCCTTCCCTCTTCTCATTGCGCTTAAGAGCACCTATCACAGACTTTTGCTTATAAGAGATACTAAATAAACATTTATGAAAGCTCCATGAACTTTGCTAAATTCTTATATTTTTATAATTTTTTTGAGACAGAGTCTCACTCTGCTACCCAGGCTGGAGTGCAGTGGCACAATCTCGGCTCACTGCAAGCTCCGCCTCTCGGGTTCACGCCATTCTCCTGCCTCAGCCTCCTGAGTACCTGGGACTACAGGTGACCACGACCACACCAGGCTAATTTTTTGTATTTTTAATAGAGACGGGGTTTCACCATGTTAGCCGGGATGGTCTCAATCTCCTGACCTTGTGATCCCCTCACCTCGGCCTCCCGAAGTGCTGAGATTACAGGAATTTTGCTAAATTATTTACACAGATTATCTAATTCTTTCTTCAACGCAGCCTGTGAAGTGGGTACTATTATTGTCTCCATTTAATAGATGAAGAAACTGAGTAAGAGGAGGTTAAGTTGTATGCCCAAGGCCACATAGGCTGGAAGTTGTAGAGTTGAGATTTGAACTAAGGTCTCTCTGCTTCTAGAGTCCCTGTGGCTAGTTTTGTTCTTTAAAGTTCCAGAGACCTGAAGTGAGTACATATCAACCCGGCAAACCACTTCCAGGAGTAAGCATACAATTTTTTCAGACTCGGTGATGTGTTTTCACAGTTCAAAACACAGACTAACAACTTTGCATTAGTTCGGCAAATAAGAAGAATGTCATTGTAATCTCAGCAAAAAGAGAAAACTGTGGTGCCTTGAGTCCTCCTTGTGATCACTTATGCAGGCCACTCCTCACAGGATGAAGCAGTTTCCAGGCAGAGTCTGCCATTAAAGGGGTCGTGACTACCTCTGGGAATACACTCTGGTCCAGAGCACACCAGGCCCCAGGAATTGTGACCTTCTTTTATCTGGCTACAGGAAAGAGAAATGATCCTTGAGGTCCAGGGTGCATATTGGAGTGGTGTAATAGGAGCTAGGGGGAGAGAGGTTATCATCCTTCTTGTGGGTGTTAAAGAAATAACCAAATTAGAATGACAGTGACATGTATATTTCACATTCCTCAGCCATTTTCATGGCGTTATTGGGAAATGTGCCTGGGAATTAGATTTTCTTATATATTTGTCAAGCCCTGGGAGTGTTATTTGAAAGCGTGCTATTTCTTTATGTAATTTAATACTTTTGTCCTTGGAAAATGTCTGAGATATTGCTGACCAGGGATGTTATTAGTATACAGCTGATAACACTGTTTTTGTTTTACTCTGATACATCTTGATAGCAAGCCAAATTAACACGACATTCTGCACCTGACGATCTACCAGCTAACTTTCCTAGATAAATTCTGAGAAATGAAAATAAAATTCTAAGTCCCCTAATTAACTGAACGGACTCCCTCTTTGCCCAAGGAGCCCCAGAGAAGCCTTAAAAACTGAGTTCCCAACCACGCCGGGCACATGCATGTGGGACACGCCTTGTTATACCACCTCCCTCACTGCCATCGATCTTCCTTCTCTAAGAGTTAGACAGAAACCAGCTGTTTTGAAAGACTCGCTTCACCTTGAAAGGCATTCCTTCCTGATAAAAGACCGTCGGCCATAGACTGGCTGTGGCAGGTATTCACAGGCCGTACACAACATGCCTCTGTGTCCTTGCTTTCACTTTATGACATACAGAGTGAAATTATAATGCAATTAAATGTAAGTCTCGGCCAGGCGCAGTGGCTCACGCCTGTAATCCCAGCACTTTGGGAGGCCGAGGCGGGTGGATCACGAGGTCAGAAGTTCAGGACCAGCCTGGCCAAGATGGTGAAACCCCATCTATATGAAAAATACAAAAACTTAGCCAGATGTGGTGGCGGGCACCTGTAATCCCAGCTACTCGGGAGGCTGAGGCAGAGAGTTGCTTGAATCCATGAGGCAGGGATTGCAGTGAACTGAGATCATGCCACTGCATGCCAGCCTGGGCAAGTGAGACTCTTATCTCAAAAAAAAGTATATATATATATGTTCCACCCCAAATGAATGTAAGATGTATGTAACATGGATGTTTGCTTGCTATGAATGTGTGCACCCCCTTCATAATTATTCCTAGCTCTTCCTATAACTATTGAATATGTATACTTAGCCAGCCCATTCAGCATAAATTTCTGTCTCACCTTTCCCTCCCTTAAAGTGCCTGCTTTTGGTTTCTTCCAGAAGCTATGCTTCCCAGCCTGCACAGTGGGCAGCCTGCTGGCTGCAAGCCTTTATAAGAGATAACACTCTCCTCTCCAAATTTATGAATCTCATGATTCTTCAGTTGACAGTTACCCAAGCCATATACTTCTTAGTTGATGAATATTTCTTAAGTGAAGAGCCGCTGAACTTTAATACAAAATTCACATATTTATTTATCTTTAAAACACTGTGTAATTGGCTGGGTGTGGTGGCTTACGCCTGTAATCCCAGCACTTTGGGAGGCTGAGGCAGGCGGATCACCTGAGGTCGAGAGTTCGAGACCAGCCCGACCAACAGGGAGAAATCCCGTCTCTACTAAAAATACAAAATTAGCTGGGTGTGGTAGTGCATGCCTGTAATCCCAGCTATTCGGGAGGCTAAGACAGGAGAATTGCTTGAACCCAGGAGGTGGAGGTTGCAGTGAGCCAAGATTGAGCCATTGCACTCCAGCCTGGACAACAAAAGTGAAACTCCATCTCAAAACAAACAAACAAACAAACAAAAAAACACAGTATAATCTATTCTACAGCACATTTCTATGATGATCAAAAGTGGAAGCCCAATATGGAGAAACACAGACATACCTGCAAAGATTTTTGTATACAGTTTTTTCAAGATCTGAGCTTTCCAGTATAAAACATACATACTTTATGTGGACAAACCAATGGGAAATTGTCCTTACATCTCTCTGCCAACTGCATCTTCTTCCAACATCTATTATGTATGCAATGTCTACTGAGCATTATGCAGGCCTAAGCCCTGGGGGTGCAAGACAGGTAAGGTCTCTATTTTGCAGAAGCAAACAGTTTAGCAGGCAGATAGGCAATTAACAGTTAACTGATAAGTATGTGATATGTAAAGGAATGTTTAATAAGAGCCTTTTCTTTTGAAACAGGACACAGTCGCAGCTACTGGTTATTATACCGAGCCTTTGACTAGAATAACATTATTAGGTGAAGCTCCAGCAAAGTCAACTTGAAAAGAGTCTCTATGGCCAAGTGTAAAAAGTAAAGTAGAGGAAGTAGCAGTAAGACCAATTTGGAATAAATAGTAACTTCTCTTAGAAGCAAAATTTTTTCAAAGTCCTGTGCTAATCTTAAATATCTGCTAGCCGTAATAAAAAAATGAATATACTTTATGTTCTTAGCTCCCACAATTTAGCCTAAATATTTGTCCTGGCATGGTTATACTGGTCCAAGCAAGCATTAGGTTATAGCCTGTTCCTCTTCATTATTTGAAAGTGTTTTTACCTTTCTCAGCATTCCACAAGTTAATTCCTCCTTCCTTTGTTCTCCTCTACCTTTGCCTCTTTTAAAAAGTTCTAAGTTGCTAGCCAATAGGGACAAATACAGAATGTGAGGTCCCGTTCCAGTCAATGGAAACTGGACACAGCAGTAGGGTGGACGCGTCTGGTTATAAATGACCCTGTCTCCTTTGTTCGGTGTACTCTCGTGGCAAAACTGCTGGTGAGTGTACCCTTTCTGCAGGAAGTAAAAATGACCTTACTAAATAAATTAAATTTATGTTCAAGTGCTTTTTCTTTATGGCACCAAAGAACAAGCATTTGAAACACAACTAATTCCTGCTGCACTTTATGTGAATAATCAAGTCAAGTGTAATAAGCCAAAAACTTATTTTGCACACAAATTGCTCTTACTGTAATTTCTCTTTAGTAGAAAAGGAGGGCTAGAGAAACAGAGAAAAATTGTTTCAAAGGAAAACTGTAACACCTGTTACTGAATTCCAGCCCTGACTTTTATTTTAGAGTGCAGATCAAATCATGACATTTCTTCCTACAATAATCCTCTAAAGAGTACCAGCTTATAATTTTTTTCATGTTTTTAGTTGGTGCCCTAATGAAATAGGTTCCTTTTTCTGTTCTGACACACAGATTCTCTTGTGATTAGCAAGTTATTAATGTTATTTATCTCATGTAGTTTTACTTCTGAGAAAATCAGAATCGTATATCCATAAGACTAGAGGTGATTTGACAAAGCCTGTGAATCTCCCTCATTTGGAATCCCGCCGGGCCCCATCTGTTTTTCATTGCAAATGCCCTGCTGCTATAACTATACAAGCACCCTCCCTCTAGGCCCAGGGACTATCACGTAAGAGGTCAGTGTGTGAGATTGCAAGGGCCAGTTTTGTGGGATAGAATTAGTTTAGACCCTCCAAATCACAGATACCTAAATAGCTAGTAAAATAAGGGACTTTGCCTCCTGGGTTATTATGTATGCGACACCCTTTTATCCATCCCAACCATAAAGAATTTCCTGCTTCCCATAGAATTAAAAGAAAATTACTGAGAGTTATAAAGATACCTTGTGACAAAGCTTGCTGGGTGTAATATGGCCAGTTATGAGATTTATGCGTATATATATATTATTTATTTATTTATTTATTTTTGAGACAGAGTCTTGCTCTGTTGCTCAGGCTGGAGTGCAATGGCACAATCTCGGCTCACTGCAACCTCTGCCTCCCGGGTTCAAGTGATTTTTCTGCCTCAGCCTCCTAAGTAGCTGGGATTACAGGCACGTGCCACCATGCTCAGCTAATTTTTGTATTTTTTGTAGAGACCGGGTTTCACCATGTTGGTCAGGCTGGTCTTGAACTCCTGACCTCATGATCTGCCTGCCTTGGCCTCCTAAAGTGCTGGGATTACAGGCGTGAGTGGCCGGCCTATATATGTATATTTTTAATGTTTATTATCAGCCACCTTGGGACAAATTAGTAAAAGACTGCAAAAATCATTGAGGCACAACAAAAGTCTCTAACTTCCTTAGCTTAAAAGGCTTTAACAGTGCTTATATTTTGTATAGTTAATTGCAATAAGTCTGTAACTAAAACCAAGATCACAGTAGCTCAGCATGTAGAATTGAAAGGTAGATAAGTCAATTTTGTAAACTTGCCTTTGGCTTTTAGTTTGTAGGCTCTTTATTACCGAAAAAAATGTTTTAAGGACTAACGAATGCCTGTCTACATCCATCCCTGTCTGGCCTAGAACATTTAAATTGGCTATACATCTTTTGGCCCTAAGTCCCTTGGCCATAGGGGTCCCACTGAGGGACAGGAGGGACCCAGAGCAGGCAGCCATACCGCTTTGACTATGTTATGGGACACAGTGAAAGTTCGGTGACCACTGATGTTGCTTCTGGCAAATCTTGGCCAGAAGAGGAGAATGTAAAACAAATAACAAAATTCTAAGCCCCCAATCAGGACCCCTTCTCTCAGCCAAGAGCATTCTAAAGTTAACCTGAAAAACTAGTTTAATCCATGATGGAAGTGGGGGTTTGGTGGGAGGAGGGCTTCGAACCTGTCTCACAGCTGACCAGAATTAACATCAACACAGAGACCGGAAGACTGGTAGACTCTTTAAGACTGAGAAGAAATACTTACAATCTGTTCTCTTTGAAGCCTGCTACCTGGAGGCTTCATCTACATGGTAAACCTTAGCATTTGCAACCCCTTATCATAACCCAGATTTCTTTCTATTGATTCCAGGTCTTAAGATATTAACTCCCTCAACCATTTGCCAATCAGAAAATCTTTGAATCTGCTCATGACCTGGAAGCCCCTGCTTTCCAGACTGAACCAATGTACATCTTAAACGTATTGATTAATGTCTTAGATCTCCCTAAATCTATAAAACCACCTTGGGCACAGTTCTCAGGATCTCCTGAGGGCTGTGTCATGGGCCATTGGTTGCCCATATTTAGCTCAGAATAAATCTATTTAAATATTTTACAGAGTTTGACTCTTTTTGTTTACATTGAGTAACCATCACCATGATCAAGACATAGAGAATTCCCATCATCTAAGAAATTGTCCCCTTACAGCCAGTCCCCAATCCTCTAGAGCCTATTAAAAAATACACACACACACAAACACACACACACACAACTTAGCCGAGTGTGGTGGCATGCACCTGTAGTCCCAGCTACTTGGGAGGCTGAGGTGGGAGAATCCCCTGAACCTGGGAGGCAGAGGTTGCAGTGAACCGAGACCACGCCATTGCACTCCAGTCTGGCTGACAGTGAGACTCTGTCTCAAAAAAAAAAAAAAGAAATTGATTTCTATCATCTTAGATTGGTTTTCTCTATTCTTGAACTTTATTTAAATGAGATCCTTACATTTATTTATGTACTTTTTTTTTTTACATCTCCCAAGGCTCTGTCATTCACATTTGTGTACTCTTGTGTGTCCAGTTTCATCTGCTCAACCTCATAGTTTCAAGATTCAACCATGTTGTTTGTTTATTTTTTGCAGATTGTGGTAACTGTGACTTATGATAAGAAATACACTGTATTTGGTCTTGTCCCTGTTTTCTGGCATACAGCTCCTAATTGCCTTGGAATCTCCAAAATGGTAAGTGCCTTTTTGTATGCTAAGGAGATGACTGATGGGTGAGGGGGAGCTCCTAGATAGCCTCAGGATGGGGCTGGTTGCCATGGGAACCAATCACGTGATTAGCAGCTTGGCACCCTCAGCCCCAAGTGGATCTCTCGGGAGAAGTGAGGGGCTGAAGGCTGAATTGATCACCAAGGGCCCATACATTAATCGATTATGCCTATGTAATGAAACATTCACAAAAACCCCAAAAGTCAAGACTTGGAGAGTTTCTGAATGATGAACCATGGAGGGTGGTGACCCAGGAATGGCATGGAAGTGCTGTGCTTCTTCTCACATACCTTGCACTATGCATCTCTTCCATCTGATTATTTATCTGTATCCTTTCTAGTATCCTCTATAATAAATGGGTAAATGTGAGTAAAGTGTTCCCCTGAGTTCCGTCAGCTGTCCTAGCAAATTATCAAACCTGAGAAGGGGTTTGTGGGAATCCTGATTGATTGATTGATTGATTGATTTATGAGATGGAGTCTTGCTCTGTTACCAGGCTGGAGTGCAGTGGCGTGATCTCGGCTCACTGCAGCCTCCGCCTCCTGGGTTCAAGCGATTCTCCTTCGACAGCCTCCCAAGCAGCTGGGACTACAGGCTCGCACCATCACGCCCAGCTAATTTTGTGTGTGTGTATATTTTAGTAGAGACAGGGTTTCACCATGTTGGCCAGGATGGTCTCTGTCTCCTGACCTCGTGATCTGCCTGCCTTAGCCTCCTACAGTGCTGGGATTACAGGCATGAGCCACTGCACCTGGCCGAGAATCCTGATTTATAACTGGTTGGCTTAAGTGCAGGTCGTAACCTGGGACTTGTGTCTGGCATCTAAAGGGGGAAGAGTTTTATGAGACTAAGCCCTCAACTTGTGTGATCTGATGCTATCTCCAGGTAGATAGTATCAGATTTGAACTGAATGGAAGGACACCCTGCTGTCCTTTGATGACCAGAAGTGTTTTGTATTGAGTATAGTAGGAGAAAAACAGTTTGCTTGTTTTTTCTACTGTAATTATACAGAGATATATATTTATTTGTTTGTTCTTCTGTTGATGGATATTTGAGCTATGTCTAGTTTCTTTCTTTTTTTTTTTTTTTTTTTTTTGCTTTTTTGAATAGGGCTGCTATGAATATTCTTGTATGAGTCTTTTTTGTGGACTTACATTTTAATTCCTCTTGGATAAGTTCCTACAATCTAAGAGTAGAATTCCTGAGTCATGGAGCAGATGGCTGTCTGGGAAAATGCCAAGAAGGTTCCAAAGGGGTTGTATCATTTTGCGTATGAGATTTGTGCAGTGTATGATAGCTCCAGTTGCTCCACATCCTTGTCAACACTTGATGTTATCTGACTATCTTTTAGTGAGGTGGTGGTGATATCTCACTGTGGTCTTAGTCGCCCTGATGACCAATGATGTTGAACATATTTTTATGTGCTTGTCAACTCTTCTCTTATTTTTTATAAAGTGTTTGTCCAATATTTTGCCCATTAAAAATTAGATTGTCTTTTGATTATTAATTTGTAGAACTGTAAAAGATATATTCTGAATTGAAGTCCTTTGCCAGATATGTATTTGGCAAATATTTTCTCCTAGTCTATTGCTGCCTTTTTCATTTTCTTATCATTGTCTTGTGATAAGCATAAGTTAATTTTGGTTAAGTGAAATTGAACAATTTTCCTATTTTTAGATGAGTGCTGTTTTTTACCAGCCTAGGAATACTTTGCCTACCACATTAGATATTCTCTTATTCTTTTGAGAAATTTTATTGCTTTTATGTGTAATAGAACTCTGATGCATCTTGAACTAATTTTTGTATATAGTGTAAAATAGGAAGTGAGTTATTAATTTTCTACACAAATGTCCAGTTGTTTCAGCACAATTTCTTGAAAGGACTTTCCTTTTCCCTTTTTCATTGCTTTGATACTTCTGTCAAAAATCTCTTAATTGTATACATGTGGGTCTACTTCTGGACTTCCTATTCTGTTTAATGATCTATTTATCCTTACACCAATACCATACTGTCTTGATTACTGTACTACATTAAGACTTAAAATTAGGTATTTATTTCCCCATTTTATTTTTTAAGACTGTTTGGGTTATTGTAGGTCTTTTTCATTTCCATATAAATATTTAAAAATTAGCTTGTTAATTTCTACAAACAAGCCCTCTTTGGATTTTTGTTGGTATTTTATTGAATATATAGGTAAACTTGGAGAGAAATGATACCTTAACAATAGTGAATCTTTCAATCTATGAACATAGTATAACTCTCCATTAATTTAGGTCCTTTTTAATTTCTTTTAGCAATGTTTTATAGTTGTCAGTGTACAGATCTTACACACCTTATTTACTTATTTCTAAGTATTTTATGTTATTATAAAATGGTATGTGGCTTTTTGTAAATTTCATTTATCATTTTTATTGATATTATATAAGTATGCAGTTGAAATTTATAGATTTACTTCATATCCTGAGACCTTAGTAAGTTCACTTGTGTGTTATAGTGGTTTCTTTGTAAATTCCTTAGTTTTTTTATGTAAAGAGTCATGTCATCTGCAAATGGAGGAAGTTTCTTTTCCTTTTCCAGCTTTATATTTTTTATTTAATTATTTATTTTTCTTGCCTTATAGCAATGCCTAGAACTTCCAGTACAACCTTGAGTAGAACTGGTGGATGTGAACATTCCTACCTCCTTTCTCATCTTAGGGAAAAGTGTTCATGTCACCATCAGTATGACACCAGCTATAAGTTTTCTATAGATGCTGCTTATTGGGTTGATAAAGTGTCCTATTTCCTTATTGTTAAGTATAATTTCTCCAAGAGTCTTTGAGATCTCTTTTCAGTTGAAGGATTTTTAAAATGCCAATAAATTCAAAAAGCGTTATTTCACAAACAGTGCTAATTATGTTCTGTTCTCTAAGCATCAACTCATTTAAATCTGAAATAAGGTCAGGGTGCTGTTCTTTACATTTTCTGGTAGAGGAAACTGAGGCACAGGTTGGCAGAGAAGGTTCTCAAGATCAGACATCTAGAAAGTGGCACAGCCAGACGGTCTGGCTCCTGAGATCATAGGCTAGGCTGCTCCTATAACCTTACACTTGTGGTTACTGTAAATCACTTCTGCCATCACTTGACCATCTGAAAGTAGCAGATGCTACTGAAAAACACCTTCTTTTGGGGGTGGAGAGGGGATGACTGCTGAGTGTTTTAGTAGGAGTACATTTCTACAGCATAGTTACAGCATCCTGCATTGCAGAAATGTAAGTTGACCTAAACTACATATTCATACATGTGATTTCTCTTTTATTTCCTCAGAATATTAAAAAAATGAGGATGCTGATTTTATTCCTCAAAACAAGTTTAAGTTTTATTTTTAGTTAGAAGCTACCTCCATGGCTTTCCATAAAATATGTATTTTCCTTAACTCAAGAGATAAGAAAGCAACTGTCTTCATGACCCAAAGCAGTATCTTTTCAAATGTTATATTTGGCAAGATAAACATATTTAGTTTTTGTCATCTCTACAGTGTATGTTCTTTGTGCTTTTCCAGTATAATACTATATGTCTTATATACAGCAACAAAAATTGGCATGCATATTTTTATATGTGTCAATATATGTATGTGAATGTATACATATATTCTGTCCATATGTGTATTTTGTTTAGGTGTGAAATAGTAACAATGGCTGCTATTTCCTCAGTGTCCACTTTGTGTAGGCAACCAGGGGCTTTATATTTACTGTCTTTAAGTCTTACGAAAATTTTGCAAAATAAGTATTGTCACTGCCGTGATCCAATGATAATTTGGAGACAGGAAAGATTAATCACTCCGTTGAAGAAATACAGACAGTAAGTAGTCAAGCTGGGGTTATTTCTGGAATTCCAATCCAAACCCATTAGTGGTGGCGATTTGAATGATTCTTGCACAATGGTCCTGGTGCTGTGTGGCTATTCAGAAGGAAGGACACAGGAAGGACAAACGCTGGTGTTGAGGCAATGTGTGGGCGACCCTTGCTAGCACATGTGTTGTTTGGTGGCATGAGGTTCTCAGTTAACATGAACCACACCTGCTCAAGCTTGTTTACTGGAGGCACAGCTCACTCAGCAGGATCTAATGGGAATGCCCTCATTTGGTTTTGGTCACAGTCCTGAGAGTGTGACAAACCACATAAAAGGAGAACCAGGCCTCCCACCAGGTGCCCAAGGGTGTTGCAGACCAGGGCCACCTCTTTTCTTTTCTTCGATGTGAGTGCTGAGAAGACTTGCTTAGCATGTGCTGCTCAAAAAATACTGGGGAGCGAATGAATAGAAAAATGGACAAATGGACTTTTCTATGGTTCAGTCATTAATAGCCCCTGCCCTCGAGCCTACCGCCCCAGCCCACCTGCTCGTGTGGTATGGAATTTCCTCCTCACTCTGACAGTTGCACTGGCTTCACATGGCCTTTCGGGAATAGCACCTGCGCTACCCTCCAGGTGAACTGCTCTGTGGGGGGCAAATGTGAGCAGAGTGTGAGGCTCAGCCCACAGGGAACATTTCCTTGTGTGGGGCGGTGGGGTAGGCCAGGCTTAGCGTCCGGGACACATGTCCACTGAGATGGGTTGTGACTAGGGGATGGAGCTAAAGATGCTCATGAAAGCCCAGGACGCCTTGGGGAGGGTGGGAGGCTTGGCCTGGGATGACTCCCCGCCTTATCCCTAGGCAGACAGGTGACTTTGGGTCCCTATGTCAAGCCCTGAGAGTTTTCAGTTTCTGCGTCTGCAAGAAGGAAGTTGGAACAATAATAACGAACGTTTGTTAGAACACGAAGTGTCACATACGCTGCTTACAACTTTATGTGCATTGTGTTCTTTAATCTTTGGATAAGTGACCCCGGGGACTATCGCATCTCACATATGAGAAACTGAAGCTTAGAGGGGTTCACAACTTGCCCAAGATGGCACAGCTGGTACCAGCAGAGCAGGGTCCAACCTGAGCCTGACTCCAAACCCAGGCTGCCTGTGTGACCTTCACCATCCCGATAGTTCCAAGTGCACTTCTGACCTCTTACTTTTGCCCCTGGAGAGTGAGAGACTTTGCAGCTGTAACAACCTCACTTCACCTTTTATGCAAATCTCATGTATAATTTCATAAACTTTATTTTTGAAAAAAGTTAATTCCCCAGAGGCCTTCCCTAGCTGACTTGGCCTCAGATGGCCAGCAGAGGGCAATGTAGTCTCAGGGAGGTGCCCTCCCTTCCCCTGGGCTGGGAACTGTGAAAATCTAACCACCGCTAGCAAAAACCAGTCTCAGCTGGAAAGGGCCTAATCTTGGAGAGGATGTTGGAGAATACATAGCAATAGATTCAGATGAAATCCTGTCTCAGTAGACACACTTAGAATATTGTTCCTTGGATGGCATTAGAAAGGGAACCTTTTTTTTTTTTTTTTTGTAATATAGAGTTCTCATTTTATTCCATGCATGAAAAGAAATGATAAAGGTTTTGTGCTTTTTCTCATCTCTATTAATAGAAGTTATTAACATGCTTATAATAGAAACCATTTCACCTTCACTGGAACTGATGATGATGCTTCATGATAGCACAGCGGTGCCCTGTTGCCAAGTATTAGATATGGTCCAATGTCTCAAAAATTACCAGTCAAAAGGATTTGTGAGTATCACGGGTTGTTTTTAAGATCTTTATAATTATTATTTTTAGATTTGGTATCTTTTATATCCGTACACTGCTAGGATTAAAATCTGAAAGTCGGATTGCTCTAATAAACTAGTAGGGGCTCCTTGGGTGACAAAGCCACTCTAACAGTGACTTCATTGGTCGCTCATTGGCCACATACCCTCGCCTGGTTCTCTGAGGCCCAGCACAGGATATGATGAACACTAGTTTTTATTTTCTTTGCAATATTTCACTTAATTCTTGGTGCGTTGTAGTGAATAAATTATTGTCAACACCTTTTGAGCACCTAGCATGCCAGAGCATTTATAAACAAAGACAATTGACAAAAGATGTAGAATATAAACGTTTGAGCGCTTAAGGGCGAGTGCTTTTTAAGTGCTTTATCTGTATGACTGTGTTAGGTCCTCACAACAGCCCTATAGGTATTATCATCAACCCCATTTGACAGATGGGAAATCTCACCCAGAGGTACTATGGAACTTGCGCAAGATCACAGAGCTGTGAGAGCAGAGCAGGGAGGCAGCCCCGAATGGGTGGATTTCAAAGCCTGCACTCTCCATTCCCACTCCTTCCTGCTTCTCAGTGTCAGCAAGAGCAAATCTCATGAGCTCTAGAGCATCCTGGCAACCTTCTGGGAGGGATGCTCTTTACCTTGATCTATCTATGTTGGGTTCCAGAATCTTCTCCCTAAATGTAAATGTAACCGGAACTGTTGGTAACTCACTCACACCCCTGTGGTCTGTGGATTCTATCTGAGTTTCAACTTCTTCTTTGCCTGAAGACATTCTCCTAAGCCTCAGGAGGTCTCTCTGCCCACGTCCGGGGTGGTTTGAGTGCTAGGGAGTTAATAGCCCTGGCAGCCCTCCACCAATGACTGACAGGCTGGTGTCTGAATGTCCCGGCTCCCTCATCCCTCAGGAAGATGCACAGGTGGTTCTGCAGTTTTCTTGTGCTCCAGTGGCTCACAACTGGGCTGCCTTCCCTTCCTGGTCTCACCTTCCCCTCCTGGTTCTATGTCCCTACTCCCTTGCTGGGGTATCATGCACCTGCCAAATACATTCTTTCTACTGGGATCTCAAATTTGCGTCTGCTTCTGAAAAAGAAAAGGTAGAAGGGATGCAAGTGTCCACATTTAACAGTAACTTGGGACTTCCCGAAGATATCCAAGGATTTTTTGGGAAAGACTGAATTTACATTCTGAAATGAGAGCTGGCATCAGTTTAATGAACATACTAATTAAAAAGCTCCCCTTGGCAGCAAGTTGGTGCTTCCTTCCTGTCATGATGGTTTAGGGAGTGGAGTCTGGGTCACCTCTTCTCGTGACCTGAGTGCTTTGTGATCACTTACATGGCTTGCGCACTTCCCTCTTCAGTGCCTGGTTCTGGATCCTGGTAGCACCTTCATCTGTGCTTGTGGCCAAGAATGGGCATTGCTGCTACAGTCATGGCCCTGCCCTGCACACATGGATCTACCTTCTCTTCTTTGTGGCCTACCTTCCTGGCTCAGGGAGGCGCTTCTGCTTGGATTCCAGGTGGAAAATGGATGCTCCCCTTGAAGACTGCTTTTCTGTGTAGCAGACAGCACAGTATTTATACTAACAGTAAATCCATGGATTCTGTCTTCTAATGACAGGTTGGTTATTTACTATGTGCCAGGCATTATTAGAAGTTCTTTGCTTATATTAATTCAATTATCATAAAATTCTGTGAAGTATGTGCTATTATTTTCTTCAGTTTACAGATAAACTAAGGGACAGAGAATTCAAACCACTTGGCCAAAGCTATACAGTGAGTAAATGATACTATCTTGTGGCAGATACAGATTTGTAATGGACGAAACCAAAATATTTCACCTCCAAATATCCTTCTTTGACACATTTTGAGGTGGCTGTTCAGAGGGCCTGCAAACAGAGGTAGCCGTGCAAAGCTGTCCTTTGCAGGGAGATTTGCGTCTGTACAGAATCAGCATGGTGCAGCCAGGTTTTCTTTGAGGCTCACCCTTGTCCAGATCAAGAAAAGATTAACAGAGTCTGACACCTTTCTGAAATAAACATTTACCATCTATTCTCTCTGAGGACTGCTACCTGTAAGCTTTCACCTGTATAATAAGACCACATTTGCAAGCCAGACCTCCTCTTCTCTTCCTCCCATAACCTGCCTTGACATCATAACTTGATTTACTGCCACAACAAGTTTTTGGGTGGACTCCAAGCCCACATTTTTTTCTGTAACCTTAAGCTGTGTATAGGCTGGATGTGGTGACTCCTGCCTGTAATCCCAGCACTTTGGGAGGCCAAGGCAGGAGGATCACTTGAGGCCAGAAGTTCAAGTTCAAGGCAACATAGTGAGACCCGCATCTCTACAAAAAATGAAAAGAATTAGTCAGGCATGGAGGCACAGACCTATAGTTCCAGCTACTCAGGAGGCTGAGGTGGGATTGCTTGAAGGACTGCCTGAGCCCAGGAGTTTGAGGCTACAGTAAACCATGATCCTGCCGTTATACTACAGCCTGGGCAAGAGAGTGAGACCCTGTATCAAAGAAGGCTTAAAAAAAGATAGTGTAAATGTGTCAACCACCTTACCATTTCTTGGAGATCTTCGTAAGATTCCTATGCACATTAATAAATATGTGTGCCTTTTCTCCAATTAGTCTGTCTCTTGTCAGTTGATTTTCGGTGACCCTTCCAAGGACAAAGAGGAAGTTTCCCCTTTGTGGGTTCCTGTGGCACCCATAGGAATGACTGTCCCTTGCTACCTTCTGCTTCACAGTTTCAAATGACTGGCCACTCGCCAAAAGGCAGAAGAGGTTCATGAGTTCCTCTTTTCCTCATTTGCACTTGACCTCTTTCTCGTAACACACATCCAGCCATGTCTTCTACATATTTTTCCCCCAGTAAAACATCTGTGCCTCATAGTTGTAAAAAAATCAAATCAAATAGTAAAAATGTTTTAAAAATACATCTCAGGGCTGGTTCCCTTAGAGGCTGCTGCTGTGCAACACTGAAGGACGTGCATGAAGGTGTGAGAGAGCCGTGTGGCATCTGTCCCATGGTCCACATGGTTTATACGCTTGGTTTGCCAGAAAGCGTCTCAGGTCAGCACAGATGCAGAATTTCTGGTTCAGTGCAGTTGGCTGAGCACTTGTGCTTAACGTCCCACCCACAAGAGACTCCACTGAAAATGATTTCGAAAGAGGGAACAAAATGTCACTGCAGACACCACTGGAAGTGAGGTAGCAGGTGGGATTTCACTTTGGGCCAGACTGAAGACTGGTTGAAACAGGGAAGAGGCATGCTCACCAGCACCGTGATGGTTTACCATTGCTGTGCCGATACCTGGAAGTTACCACTTCTGTTCTAGAAATTTCTGAGTAACCCACCCCTTAACTTGCATGTAATTAAAAGTATGTATAAATATAACTGGAGAACAGCCTCTGAGCTGCTACACAAACACACTGCCTTTGAGGTATCCTGACTCTGCAGGGGTAGTCACAGAGCTGTAACACTGTTGCCTCAATAAAGCCATGTTTTTTTCTACCACCAGCTGATTCTTGAATCCTTTCCTGAGTGAAGCCAAGAACTTTCCCAGGCTAAGCCCCAGTTTTGGGGCTGGCTTGCCCTGCATCAAATGGCATTCCTAGCTGCTCTCCCAGAAGGTCTATGCCCTCCCTGGAGCCTCCTCAGTCCCTCGTGCTGAGGAGGGTCCTGCCGGTTTTCTAACAAAGGATTCCATCCCAAGGTCATCAGGCACCTCTCCCCCTTATCCAGCTAGCTCCAGCCTATACCTCTTACTGCTCAAAAGAGTAGGTCCAACCAATACCTCCAGAAGTGGACCCCATATCAGCTCCTAAAAGTCAAACCTGTGTCCATTGCAGGAAGTAGCTGATGAAAATTGGGGAGCACTTAGAGTACCTGTGCTATTTTCTGTCTGATTTGGCTTTATTTAACAAAGAAGATGTGGCTAGTTTTCAGAGAATCCAGAAAAGTTCATAGAGGAGTTTTTTAAGTTGACCATGTTCTTCAACTTAACTTGTCATGACTTGCAAGTATTATCATCTACTTGCTGTGCTGTGGAAGAAATGCAGTGTGAAAAGGGTGTGGTTTAGCCAATCAATTATGACAAGATTAGAGAAATAACTCAGAGAAATTATGGAAGTCCCACTCTGTTTCAGGGTCGTTTGGTTGAGGCACTCAAGAAATATACTCACACAGATCCAGACTCCCCAGAAAGGCAGACTCTCCTGGGTATGCATTTTATTACTCGGTCTTCCCCTGACATCAGGAAAATGCTACAAAAAGCAGCAGCAAGGGTTCTCACACCCCCATAATCCAACTCTCAAACATGACTTTTGGGGTTTACAACAACAGTGACAGAGGAGAAGAAGAGGCAAAACCATAAGAAATAGCCAAAAAGTGCAATTATTAGCATACGCTTTAAGCCCCCTTCCTCCTCAGGGTTACCCATCCCAAGAAAGTGTCACAAGATCAGTGTCTGGAATGCCCAGATGAGAGCCCCCAACTGATTGGCCCCTGGGCCAGAATCAATGTGCCTACTATGAACAAAAGGGCCATTGACAATGAGACTGTCCTGACTGTCCCTGATGAGAGAGAGAAAAAGTTCCCCATCAATTCGAGTGCTAACCTTCTTCCACTAGCCCCAATGAGCTGCTTTGCTCAAGTAAGTTTATTAGGGATCTTAGATCCTTTACCTGACAGACAGCTTCCTGCAGTGGCAGACTAGAGGCCGCCTGAACATTTTTCTTTAGTGTCCCACTGCTGGGTGAGCTCTCCAGCAACTCAGAGACTCAGGTCTCCCCTTCAGTAACACAGTTTGCCCCTCGCTTCCTTATTGGCTGCTACAGGATCCCCTTCCCTGCCTCTTCATGTCTTCCATACCTATTAGGGCAAATAACGTTTGGTCAGGTAGACAGGTCCCAGTTTTGTAAATAATTTGGATCCTGTTATCTTGTATAGGCCCTTTGTTTGATGTGTTTGTTTATGTGTATAGACAGGTATTGTGGCATGTCCTGTGTCTAGCATGCTATCAGATTGGCTTATAAATAAAAGAGCAAGAATAAATTAAACATGTAAGTCTAGTCTGAACTTGTTAGTTTGAAAAGAATGTTGTGTCTTTTACGATTTAACTTTAAGGTAAACCACTTTTGTTTGTAGGTTTTGAACTGGTTAAAATGGCTTTAAATAGCAAGCTTTTTGTATAGTTGAAAACCTTAAAATTGTGAAATGGCTCTCATCTACAGAATGCCAATGTCTGTTGGGAAGTTCAGGATTTCTTGCCTCCTAGGTTTATATAAAATGTGCCAGGGAAAACATATTCTTTATTGGGAAAAAGAGTAATTTTTGTCAAATTCAGAAGTCAATGAAGGTGAGGTTCAACTTATGAAGGGACCAGTGAGTGGAAAAAAAAGAGATATAAAGAAAACTCTTTATATGTATTTTTTAGAGAAAACTCTAAAAAATGTATTTTTTTTGCAAGGAAGGATATAAAGGAAGAGTAATTTTGTATAAAAAGGATCTTCTGCAGTAAACTCTTATCCTAGAGTAAAATGACTGGTTATTTAAGAAAGAGTTAGTATAGGACAAGTCAAATTGTCCAAGCATGTGGTGGATGGTATATGTAAGTTGTGATAAGGTTCATAAAGGGGAATTTATGAAAAGAATTTTATGTGTGATTAAGCTAGCTGTAATGAAAAGAAAATTGTGTATAATAGACTTTCTAAAAATAGTCTCCATGTCAAACCAAATTTTCTTACAGTATTAATTTGCTAAATTACCCAAAATTTTGCTTTTTGATTTTATATTCTATTTCTTTTTAAATCCTCTTGCTTCTCAGAGTCGTATAACTGTCTCCTTTAGCCTTTTCATCAGCTCCTGTGACATTTTCTCTTCTGATTCCAACTGTTATTGTGGCCTGATACTAAAGTGTTTTGTCTTAGAGGTCTATAAAAGCTGCATTTTTTTCCAATATAACTTGATTCTATACTCTTGGTTTTTCTTGATATTTCTAAATTTTCATTGTAACTAACCAGAAAACTTTCTCAGTTCCCCTGCTACACTCATAATCTTAAATACACTTTTCCTGCATCTGATTAAATTCAAGTATTATGTTTTTCTTCCTCAAATTCAACTTTCAGGTTATTTAAGTGGAGTTCCCATATGGAGAGGTAATCACACTGCCAAGAGTATTTAACTTTGGATAAATAAGTAACTATTGCTTACAATAACCTGTAGTTCCACACTGATCAAATATTTTGGGACTTTAACACCTTTGACAAATGCCCTCAGAATTGAATCCTAGTTTAAATCTCTTGCTTGTTGCTGGGGTTTATCAAAGCTATAAAAATTAATCACTGCAAGGTTATAAAATCTTTTTACAGCTTCCAGTCAGGTCATGAACTCAAGTATCACCACCTCCAGCCCTCTGACAAGTTCCTTATCAGGTGCTATTAACTAATCCATGTGCTGTTAAATTACAGGGCTTTGATTCCTGGGTATGCATAGCTCATCTGGAGATGGCACCAATTCCTGCCAGTATCTAACATCAAACTCAAGTTAACCAAAGCCTTGTCTTTAAACCTGGGCAAAGGAGACAATCAAAGTAAACTGCTTTCATGAGACACAGAGAAAAGCTTGTATTCATTTAATAATTTTGCCTCTAACTGAATTAATATAACTTGTTTTATGCCTTGATACTAAATAATTTAAATGTTTAGCTACCCATGAGTTTCCGTTGCTGTCTTTCTCAAAACTAGGCAGCATGTATGACCTTTTTGCTTGAAACATTGCTAATTCTCTGTTTTGTTTTACATCTAGAATTTAAAATGATTTAATTCCTTCAGGCCCAGGAACTATAGTGGAATAAGTGGGCATGCAAGATTGCAAGGGCTGGGTTTTAAGGGATAAAATTAATTCAGCCCCTCCAAATAAAAAAAAGGCACACAGACGCCTAAACAAAAAGCTTGTGTTTGGTATAGCTAATTGCTACAAGTCAGATTACAGTAGCTCAATGCACAGGATGTATAGATAAGTCAGTTTTATAACCTTATTTTTGGCTTTTAGTTTTTGACTCTCATAGCGCTTAAAATGGTTTTAAGGGCTAATGAGTACCTGCCTACCTCCATTCCCATCTGGCCTAGAATGTTTAATCCACTATGAGTCTTTTGATTCTAAGTCTGTTGGCCAAAGGAAATCCCCCTTCCACATACACAAAAAAATTCTTAAAAAAGCTAATTCAGTCCATGACACAAAACGGGATTGGAGACACCTCACTATGCCCCCTTTACAATTTAGGCCAGGTTCACAAGACCCTTTAAGAATATAGAAATAAAGTATTGCCTCCTCCCAGAAGACTTAGTCTTACTAAAAACTTAAAAAGAAAAATCCCCCAAGGGATTACAACCAAAATGGAAGGGTGCTTGTCAAGTGTTGCTGAGTACCCTACTAATGTTAAACTCCAGGGAATAACTAGTCGGGTACACCTGTCCAGGATTAAACCTATTTCTTATGCATTGCAGGTATAAAATGAGGACACCACGATTACATCTGTGAACCTTTAAAAGACCTCCACTACTTAATTAAAAGAATCAACACTCAGCCAGAAGTAGTAATGTGATGCTGTGGATGGGAATAGGCACGTTAATTTTTCTCTTTTTCCTAACTGTAATACTTCTTTTCCATTGCTTTGGCCAACCACGTCTTCCTGGGAAACACCTCTTTTGCAGTTGTTGGGTGTAGAAGCCACTCTAAGGCCCAACCGGACACCATGCTGTCACTGTTGATTCTGTTGGCTCTCTCAATGATCCTGATGCAGTGTGGGTGGGAACATAACTCTATAGTAAATATTTCAAAAATTATGGCATCAGAGAATCATCTTCGTGGTTGCTGGATTTTCCATCAACATCCCTAGGATAGAGAGTTCCATCTTCTGGCCTATCTGGAAAATCTTGCAGCCATATTCCCACACCTCCTAACTAACCATATGATCCCAAAGTTCCCAGACCCCTACTTGCTCTGAGGAACTCTCCCCCACCTAATGGATTACACCTGAACCTCCCCAACCACTACCACCTGCACCTGGGAAGTTGTGTATCTATATCTCCAATACACTAATGATTCTATCTTTTGTGCCTGCTGTTGTGTTAATGACCCAAAAGCAGAAGTTCCCCTGTGAAGCTCTGGTCCAACTCTAGTTGCCAAGTTCCCAAGGCTGCACCAAGGTCAATGGAATTCCACTTGTGAGCAAGGAGACCATATATGGTGCCTTCTCCCAGATCAGAACATGCAGGGGAAGAACAACTGCCTAAGCTGGGAAGGTGGGAGTGCTGCCCACTTCTGGAAAACAAAGATTGCTCAACCACCTCCACTGGAACAGGGGAGGAATAGTTCCATAGACTCAGTTTGGCAGCAAAGGATAGGTCTCATACCCTGCAGGGCCTCTATTTGAGCCCCAACAGGGCTCATTTTTGTTTGTGACCATGAATGGGAAGAAGTCACACCCCATAACCATGCCTAACTCTCCAAGGAGCCACTTGTTCTTTTAGGAGTAGCTTTCCCTTGTATATCAAAAGCTTGAAGCAGAGGTGAATGTATGTTGACCACCCTTGCCTCTTCAGGGGTCACAGTGTATAACCCCATAAGACCCAGGAATACCAGAAAGAAGCAAGCAAGAGGATTAATTCTGGCAGGAATCAGGGAAGCAGTAGGACTAGTGGCATCCAGGGGGCAGCTTTGCCTACCATGAGTCAACCCTAAAGAGCTTGACTAAAATCCTAGAATCCTTAGCCGCCAACGCAGGTCAGGCAGTAAAGGGAATTCAAGAGTCCCTAGACTCTTTGGCACATGTAGTTCTTGATAACAGACTAGTATTGGATTATTTACTAGCTGAACAAAGTGAAGTCTATGCAGTTATTAGTAAAACTTACTGCACATATATTAACAACTCTGGGCATGTCAAGGTTCACATTCAAAAGATCTATGAGCATGCTACCTGATTACATAGATATAAGTGGGGCACTGAACTCAACTATATCTGGTCCACTATTAAAAGTGCCATCCCAAGTCTCACCTGGTTTTTTATCAATCCTAGGACTTCTGATAGCTGTCTTGTTATTACTAATCTTTGGTCCTTGCTACTTTAACCTCTTAGTAAACTTTATGTCTTCTAGATTATAACAGTTCCAGGTAAAGACAATGCTGGCACAAAGCTTCAAACACATTCTGTTTACTGATCCAGAGAATAAAAACATCCTGCCTCTTGGTCCCCTAGATAAGGTATCCATTTTTACTCCTCTGATGCTAGGCAGGGCCTATGCCTCTAAAATCAGCAGAAAGCAGTTACAGAAAATGGGCCTTCACCCTTCTGTAAGGAGAAGTATCTAATCTCTGAGCAGGGAATGAGGTAAGAGGCAGGACCAGATGAAAGACATCTGGTCTTTCATCCAGACCAGGTGAAAGAACAGTGGCTGGAACAGTGGCTGGAACAGTGGCTGGAACAGCCACTGAAAGCACCTCTTCATCAAACATGCTCACCAGTGCCATGGTGGTTTACCATTGCAATGGCAACACCTGGAAGTTACTGCCCAAAGAAATTTATGAATAACCCACCCCTTAATTTGCATGTAATTAAAAGCAGGTATGGCTATGACTGCAAAACTGCCTCTGAACTGCTACTCTCCAAACACAACCTATGGGGTAACCCTGCTTTGCAGGCGTGGTGTTGGAGCTGTAACACTGCTACCTCAATTAAGCTGTTTTCTACTACAGGCTCACTCTTGAGTTCGTTCCTTAGTGAAGCCAAGAAACTTCTTGGGCTAAGCCCTAATTGTGGGGGCTCACCTGTCCTGGATCAGGAAAGCATCATCAGCTGCCTAGAGAGGTCCTCTGAGAGCAAAACAAAGAAAATTTTTAGCCAGCAGGAATCCAAAAGATGATCTCCTCCCTTTGGATGTAAGGGAGGAGATCATCTTTGGATCTCCTCTTTTATTTTACTCCAGCAAAATAAAAGTACAAACAAACAAAGAGAGAGAGAGAGAAAGAGAAAGAGAGAGACTTGTATATTGTGTCATAATACACAAAAAAGTATTTTAATTTGCCAATGGTTATTTCCATAGCTTTAAATATGTTTTTCCATTTTTTTAGTTTTTCACTTTGTTTCTTTAGATTTCATACATTGACTACACATTAATAAAGATGTTTGGATCACCTTTTTGCCTCTATTTATCTTGCCCTTGTCTCCTTTCCATTTTTTGATATGAGTTATTTTTGTCTCTCCATTGGTAATCTTGTAACTCCAAACATCATCCCAAGACTCTATTCCTTGTTTGGTCCATTTTGACATATCTTCAGTGGCCCCTCACATCTCATATCTCATGTGGGAGGAGGGGTTCTAATTTCTATAATTCCCTCTCAATTCTGGTCATATCTTTTATTTTATCAAGTCTTATAGCATTTGAATTTTGTTATGGTATCTGTGGCAGACAGAATAGTGGCCTCAGCCATGTCCACCTCAATTCCCTGAACCTGTGAATATGTGACCTCATGTGGTAAAAGGGCCTTTACAGATTACAGATGTAATTAAGTTAGCGACTTTGAGATGGGAAGATGATCCTGGATTATCTGCATGGGCCCGAGGCCATCACAAAGATCCTTCTGAGGGAAAGCAGGCAGAAGAGTCAGAGGCAGAGAAGAGGTGATGATGGAAGCTGAGGTTGGAGGAATTTGGGACCAGAACCCAAGGAATGTGGATGGCCTCTAGCAGCTGGAAAAGTGAAGAGAACATTCTTCCCTAGAGGCTCCAGAGGGAACGCAGCCTGTCATCACCTTGTTGTAGGCTGGTGAGAATTTTGTCAGACTTCTGACCTCCAGAATTCTAAGATAACAAAACTGGTGTTGCTGTAAACCACTGGTTGACAACAACCGTAGGAAACTAAAACAGTTCCATAATTCTGGTGTTCTGTCTATGGGTTATGCTACTATTATGTTTAGGGTGGCTTATGCACGTTCTCTCATTTCATTTTCTCAACCACCCTGACAATTAGTATACCATGATTTCCATGTTATAGCTGAAAAACCTGAAAATTAAGGTTTAGATACATTGATAAATGTCATATAAGTAATCAGTGGGTATGGGACACATCCCCAGGCCTGTTGAAGATCAAGTCCTGGTGCTTCAGGACCGAGGCTTCCAAAGGGGAGAGATCAAATCTCCCTTACAGGGCTTACTGCCCACCAGGAGAGATATTTGGGGGTTGGAGAATGTATAAAAGTAAACAAAATATCCAAATGTTCCAAGGGACGGATGGTGTTTTTTTTGGACCACTGTGATCACATTGCCCTTGTTTGACAACCCTAGACCTGGGAACTCTTTGTGTTTTCCTGAAAAGTGTGCAAGTGCTTGTGGAATAATGAGCAGCCTAGGGCAGCCAGCCTCTTCACACAGAAGTAAACCGGTATGGAGCATGGACAACACTCTTTCCCATCAACATTTATTCAAACGCCAGGGAAGTGCTGGCTCTTGTTATCTAATCAAACTGGGGTCTTCCCAGCATGGCAGAGCCAAACACTGACATCTGGATTGCAGCGAGACAAAGTGAGGCATTTATTGCATGGCACCAGCGAGGAGAATTGGGCAGTTCATACTTGAGACCTATATTAGTCTGTTCTCTCACTGCTCTAAAGAACTACCTGAGACTGGGTAATTTATAAAGAAAAGAAGTTTAATCGGCTCATGGTTCTGCAGGCTGTACAGGAAGCATAGTGGCTTCTGCTTCTGGGAAGCCTCAGCAAGCTTACAATCATGGCGGAAGGCAAAGGGGAAGCAAGTGCGTCTTACATGCTGGCATCAGGAGGAGGAGAGAGGGGGAAGGTGCCACACACTTTAAAACAACCAGATCATGCGAGAAGGCTAGCATGAGACAGCACTAGGGGGATGGTGTGGAACCATGAAAAACCACCACCATGTTCCAATCACCTCCCACCAGGCCTCACCTCCAACACTGGGAATTACAATTCAACATGAGATTTGGGTGGGGACACAAAATTCAAACTGTATCAAGACCCTATCTCCCTTACATGTAAGTATTTTTAAAGGTGAGGAGCCAGAGGTTATAGGCAAAGTTACAAATCAATACATGGAGGCAATACATTGGTTTGACCCAGAAAGTTGGGACATTTTCAATGGGGTGGGAGGCCTACAGGTCACAGGTGGATTCAAAGATTTTCTGATTTATGATTGATTAAGCAAGTGAAACTTTGTCTAAAAATTTGGAAACAGCAGAAATAAATGTTAGCTCTGACTCATGGGTATGACTTCCTCCAGGCCCCTCAGGTAGAAATTTAGAATGAAGAATGGCAGTCAGAGTTCATTCCTCAGCTCTCCCTGATGTGAGGTCAACAAAAGGGAGATACAATAGAAGGGAGGTCTGTGCCAGTAGACACACTGGGTGGGGGTCTAGGTTTCTGAAAAATAACTAAAATACATGTGTTAAGATGTTATCTTTAGTTTCTGTAGGAAACCAAACATCTCCTGGCTCTACTTCCTTGGCTATTATTTTTAGCTCCTAATTACTTTCTTGCTTATGAAGTTTCTCATTTACTTTTCAGGGCTAGCTAGGTGCCTGGGATTTCCCTCAAAGAAAATCAGGATTTTCCTTTAGTTCCATGCTTGGTTTAGAGGCAGGGTACCTGGTAGGCCCCTAAGAAGGGTCCCAGCTCTGTCACACTCTGAGGTCTCCTATCCCTGAAAACTGGACTAGCTTTGGGAGATGTGAAGACCTGGACCTTTTCCTGAAGAGGAAACAACAAGACGAGAGACTGGCAGAACAAGGTTTAGGGGAGAGTCCTTTGCAGCCTTGCTGGACAGGAGAACTCCCAGGGAGACAGAGTCACCATCCTGGTGGGTCTTCAGGTTGGAAGTGAAGGTGGCTGCTGCGTTCTTCCTCCTTTCCTACGTCACGTCGCATCTTCTCTTTCTTTTCCATTCCACTTCTTCCTCTTTTGCCCTGATTCAACATTTGCTATTTTATCTCCTATTTCTCTCTGAAATTATATCCCTTTGATTATTTCTCCCTGAAATATCTGTCCTCTATCTCCCTTCTTAATTTTTTTGTCCCTCTAGGTCATCTTCTTAAATGACCAGGCAGAACACTGACCAACTCAGTAACACTGAGAATTTCCAGACTTTACAGCTGATCTCTTTTTACTTAAGTTTACTTACAAGTAGCTCATAAGTATTTCAATTAATTATGAAAACAAAGTGTGAACTTGTAGAGATGCCCATTGCAACCAACTTTTTCCTAATATTTCTCACATTTTGCCTTCTAACCTAGGTAGGAGCTCATCATTAATTATGTTTTTTATATTCAAAACTTTTGGGAAAAAATTCCTTAATTTCTCTGGTAAACTACATTTCTTGTAAAAAGCAACTTCACAGTTTTCCTCAGAAACCTGATTAGTTTCCATATTATTTGGATTTATAAAATGACCCTTTCAGACTGAGAATATGACTACATTCACAATTCCATGTATATTTGCAGAACAATTCTATATTATTATGGTAATAACAAGGCTGCCATCTCTTTGCTATGCAAATTTCATACGTTATAGCTGAGTAAATACTTCCTTTCTGCCTAGTGGATTGATCTGAATAACAAAGATGCAGAATGTAAAGAACATGCAGCTCTGATTTGGTTGAAGATTTCTTATGAAGAAATTTTTGGACGTAAACTATCACCTTCCCTAAGAGGCTTAGCAGCTGTCTCAGTGGAAACAAGTCCCACAGGAGCCTGGGATCTCTTGAAACAAAATTCAGTTTTGCATCTGGCAGTAAGATAAACCTCAAAAGCCTTTCTTTTCTTTTTCTGATGCTTGAATTATAAAGAGGCTGCACCTACTCCCAGGATCAACAGGTCTGTGCACATATGGAAACAGGTCTGCACCACAGGCTATGGTCATTGGTAAAAATGGTCACTTTACTTGCAAATATAGACAAAGGGGCCCATCTTTGGTCTAAATTTTTAGCCAGCTGCTTCTATGGTGAGGTAGAGGTAGACAGTGTTTTGGGGATATGTCTATCTTTGTATAATGAAGGAATATGCCCCTCTTTGCATAATGAAGAGGCCAAAGAGGTAGCCTCTTCATTATGCAAAGATAGGTATATTTATTTTCTATTGCTGCTGCAACAAATTATCCTAAACTTAGTGGCTTAAAACAACACAAATGTATTATCTTATAGTTCTGCAAACCAGAAGTGTGACGTGAGTCTCACAAGGCTGAAATCAGGATGTTGGTGGCGGTATTCCTCTCTGGAGTCCTTAAGGGAGAACCATTTCCTCAGTTTTCCCAGTTGGTAGAGGCTGCTTGCATTTCTTAGTTTGTGGGCCTTTCCTCCATCTTGTTGACAAAAAGAGGCAACTCCGTAAAATATTTGAAGAGACTCTGAACCACATGGCAGTGACCATGGCGCATGACAGAGCTCCAGGAGGTCCTGAGAACATGCACCTAAGGTGGTAGGGCTACAGCTTAGTTTTATGCATTTTAGGGAGACATATGATATATTAGTCCGTTCTCACACTTCTAATAAAGACACACCTGAGACTCGGTAATTTATAAAGAAAAGAGATTTAATTGACTCACAGTTCCACATGACTGGGGAAGTTTTACAATCATGATGAAAGGCAAGGAGGAGCCTTAAATCACATCTTAAATGATGGCAAGGAAGAGAGAGCTTGTGCAGGGGAACTCCTCTTTATAAAACCATCAGATCTTGTGAGACTTATTCACTATGATGAGAACAGCATGAGAAATACCTGCCTCCATGATTCAATTACCTCCCACTGGGTCCCTCCCATGACATATGGGAATTGTGGGAGCTAAAATTCAAAATGAGATTTGGTTAGGGACAGAGCCAAACCATATCATAAGACATCCATCAATACATGTAAGATGTACATTGGTTGGGACCTGAAAGGTGGGAAAACTTGAAATAGGAGGTTTCCATGTGGATTCAAAGATTTTCTGACTGGCAATTGGTTGAGTTTATGTAAAGACTTGGCATCAATAGAAGGCAGCATTTGGGTTAACATAAGAGGTTGTGGAGACCAAAGTTCTTATTATGCAGATGAAGCCTCCAGGTAGCAGGCTTTAGAGAGAATAGATTGTAAATGTTTCTTATTGGACTAAAAATTGTGCCAGACTCTCAGTTAATTCTCTCTTGGATCAGGCAAAAGACCTAGAAAGGGAAGGAGATTCTCTACAGAATGTAGATTTTTCCCACAAGAGACGGTTTTACAGGGCTATTTCAAAACATGTCAAAGAAATATATTTTGGGGTAAAATACTTTGATTTTGTTCAGGGCCTGCCATCTGTCATAAAGGTTCTTATTGCTGCAAATAATCTGTTCTGCCAGTCTTAAGGTCTCTGTTTTAATGTTAAGGGCTGATCAGCTGTGCCTGAATTCCAAAGGGAGGCGGGTATAATGAGGCACATGTGACCACCCATCCACACCATGGCCTGAACCAGGTATTTCAGGTTTACTTTAGAGTGCCCTTGGCCAAGAGGAGGGGTCCATTCAGTTGATGAAAGCTTTAGAATGTTATTGTTGGTTTATAATCTTCAAAGCCAGCAATGGCTAGTCAAACCCTCCTTACCTCACATCACTCTGACTTTGAAATCTCTGTCTCCCTCCTTCACTTTAAGAACCCTAGCAATGAAGCACTTCAGGAAATACCACCCCTAACACATGCCACTTTCATATGCTGATTACTTCAAACTGAGGGCTCATGGGGAAGAACAAATGCAGACAAGGGCTTTCTCTGAGTTCCCCTTGTCTGCTTAAAGACAGATCTCAATTGTCATGAATTCCCTCCCTGGGAATCTTATCAACCACAGATGAACTCTCCAGGGAAGATGAACACCATGTCCAGAGTGACTATCACATGTTCTTCTGCCAGCTGCTTTTATTACCTAAGAGGCTTTTATCTTCATAACAAGACAACCTTGACTCACCATACAATTCCTCCCATAACCCTCCATGATTTGTGTTAACACCACCCCCACCCCTGCCAGAAACCCTAAGCCCCTATCAGTTTTTGTAGTGCAGAATGTTATAAAAACATCAACCATGGAGTCCCATATTTGGTGGGACTCCCATGCGTATATACAGATATGGTTTGGTTCTGTGTCCCCACCCATATCTCATCTTGAATTGTAATCTGAATTGTAATCCCCACATGTTGGGGGAGGGATCTTGTAGAGGTGATTAGATCACAGGGGCATTTCCTCCATGCTGTTCTTATGATGGTGAGTGAATTCTCATGAGAGATTATGGTTTTATAAAGGCTTTTCCCACCTTTGCTGTGCACTTCTCCTTCCTGCTGAAGGTGAAGAAGGTGCGCTTCTTCCCATTTGCCTTAACCATGATTGTAAGTTTCCTGAGGTTTTCCCAGTCATGTGAAACTGTGAGTCAATTAAATGTCTTTTATAAATTACCCAGTCTTGGGCAGTTCTTTATAGCAGCGTGAGAATGAACTAATACAATAAATTAGCACCAGGAGTGGGGTGCTGATATAAAGATACTCCAAAATGTGGAAGTGACTTTGGAACTTGGTAACAGGTAGAAGGTGGAAGAGTTTGCAGGGCTGAGAAGAAGACAGAAAGATGTGGGAAAGTTTGAAACTTCCTAGTGACTTGTTGAACATCTTTGACCAAAATGCTGATAGTGATATGGACAACGGCATTCAGACTGAGGTGATCTCAAATGGAGATGAGAAACTTGTTGGGAAATGGAATAAAATTAACTCTTGCTATGCTTTAACAAAGAGACTGGTGGCATTTTGCCCCTGCCCTAGAGATCTGTGGAACTTTGAACTTGAGAGACATGATTTAGGGTATCTGGGGGAAGAAATTTCTAAGTGGCAAAGTGTTCAAGAGGAAGCAGAGCATAAAACTTTGGAAAATTTGCATCCTGATGATGCAATAGAAAACAAAAAAACCTATTTTCTAGAGAGAAATTCAAGCTGGCTGGAGAAATTTGCACAAGTAACAAGGAGCAAAATGTTAATTGCTGAGACAATGGGGAAAATGTCTCCAAGGCATGTCAGAGACCTTCATGGCAGCCCTTTCCATCACAGGCCTGGAGACCTAGGAGGGAAAAATGATACTGTGGGCCCATCCCAGGGCCCCCTTTCTCTATGAAGCCTTGGAACATGGTGTCCTATGTCCCAGCTGCTTCAGCTTCAGCCATAGCTAAAAGGGGCCAACATACAGCTCAGGCTGTTGATAAGAGGGTGCAAGCCCCAAGCCTTGGTGACTTAGTGTGGTGTTGGGCCTGTGGGTATACAAAAGTCAAGAATTCAGGTTTGGGAACCTCCACCTAGATTTCAGAGGATGTATGGAAATGCCTGGATGTCCAGGCAGGAGTTTGCTGCAGTGACAGAGCCCTCATGGAGAACCTCTGCTAGGGCAGTGTAGAAGGGAAATGTGGAGTCAGAGACTCCACACAGAGTCCCCACTGGGGCACTGCCTAGTAGAGCTGTGAGAAGATGGACACTGTCCCCAAGACCCCAGAGTGGTAGATCCACTGACAGCTTGCGTTGTGTGCCTGGAAAAGCTTCAGGCAGTCAACACCAGCCCATGAAAGCAGCTGGGAGGGGGGCTGCACCCTGCAAAGTGACAGGGGTGGAGATGCCCAAAGCTGTGGGAGCTCATGTCCAGATAATTCAAGATATGTGCAAAAGTAATTGCAACCTAATACATTGACATTAGGCAGATTAATGGGGAAAAAGCATTTTAATTATGTACATGTATTAGTCCATTCTCACGCTGCTCTAAAGAACTGCCTGAGACTGGGTAATTTATAAAAGAAAGAGATTTAATTGTCTCACAGTTTGGCATGGCTGGGAAGGCCTCAGGAAACTTACAATCATGGCTGAAAGCAAAAGGGAAGAAAAGCTGCTTATTCACATGCCAGCAGGAAGAAGAAGTGTAGAGCAAAGGGGCAAAAAGCCCTTTATAACACCATCAGATCTCAAGAAAATTCACTTGCTATCATGAGAACAGTATGGAGTAACCATCCTCATGATCTCGTCAACTCCCACGAGGTCCCTCCCCCAACACTTGGGGATTACAATTTGGATTACAGTTCAAGATGAGATTTGAGTGGGGACACAGAGCCAGGCCATATCGTTCTGCCCCAGCCCCTCCCAGATCTCATCCTTCTCACATTTCAAAACACAATTATGCCTTCCCAAGAGTCTACCAAAGTCTTCACTCATTTCAGCATTGACCCAAAAGTCCAAGTCCATAGCCTCATCTGAGACTAAACAAGTCCCTTCTGCCTGTGATCCTATAAAATCAAAAGTAAGTTAGTTACTTAGTAGGTACAATGGGGGTACAGGCATTGGGTAAATACACACATTCCAAATGGGAGAAATTGACCAAAACAAAGGAGCTACAATGTCCAGAAGTTATTCTATGTGGTCTGAAAGGGGGAGGAACCCTTAGTTCCAGGAATTTCCCGCCCCCTTCCCTGAGAGCTCAAGAATAATCTGACCCTTGTTTAGCATGTGACTAAAAAAATAACCATAAAAATAGTGAACCAGCAGCCTTCAGGGCTGCTATCCCTAAGGAGTAGCCACCCTTTTATTCCTTTACTTTCTTAATAAACTTTCTTTTACTTTATCAGCTAATTCTTGAATTCCTTCCTGTGTGAGGCCAAAAACCCAGGCGGCCTCCCAGGCTAAACCCCAGTTTTGGGGATCACCCTATTATCCATCCTGGGGTACAATTCCTCTACAATCATGGACTAAAGAAAAAAGTTATCTGCTCCTAAAACACAATGGTGGCATAGGCATAGGATAGCAGATAAAGATATTCTCACTTAAAAAGGGAGAGAATTATAAAATGAGTTACTATTTCCAAGCAATTTCAAAATCCAACCTGACAAACTCCATAGGCTTCAAGACCTTTGACTAATTACCTGTGGTCCTTGGCTCTGTCCTGAGCTCACAGCTCCATTCTCTGAGTTTGATGGTCTTCCCTCTGTGAGGTTTTTTTTTTTTATAATCACGAAAGGTAGCACATGCTTGCAGCTGAGCAGTTTGCAGCTGATCCCTGTTTCCTATCTGGAGAAGCATGAAGGTCCATCAGCCTTCTTTTAGTCTGCTCTCTGACTTTTTTTTGGTTCATGATCGCTGTATTTCTACTGACCTTATATTCTTGGGAACTTTGTAGGCCTCTTGTATGTGTCACCCGGATTCACTTCATTAAACAGAGTCTCCTCCACAGATCATTCCTAAGTAATCTCCTATCTATTTTTGGCATCTGCTGAGATAACTAAGGGGAATCTATAAATCATACCCTAAATTTCTCAAAGATTGAATATTCTGACATCCTGATCTTTCTCTGATAGTAGCAAAAGGTTGTGTGGCTACATTCCTGAATTTTTCTCTAGAGCATTATTTTTTAACAGAGAATCTCTTCACTTTAGCATCATGCGAAATTTTGAAAAGTTGCAAATTTTACCAATTGTCATGACCTGGTCTGACTGCTCCCCTTCCCTGCTTTTTAAAACAGTTCTTCCCTCAATTTAATTCTTTTCTTTCATATTTTACATTATGCAACAAGAAGTAACCAGGCTTTGTCTTCAAAACTTTGAACATCTCAGATAAGGAAACAAGTTTGTTGCTTACAGTGTCACTTTCCGCATAATTATAGGACAAAATTTAGCTGGTCTTTCTGTCACCATACCACAAAAATCCCCTTTTCTCTAGTTTCCAATAATACATTCCTCACTTCCTTGTGCACCATCCCCAGAAGCACCCTTAACGTCCATGTTTCTACCACCAATCTATTTCTGATGATGTAGGTGATGATATAATGACGTATATTTTCTCCACCCTACTCCTCACTTCCTTCTGAGTCATCCATAACAGAGTCATTAATGCTTATATTTATATAGGTCTGTACAAGGCTGTCTAACTTTTCCTATTACATTCCTCAAAATTCTTCCTGCCTCTTTCCCAATTCCAAAATGATTTCTACATTTTTAGGAATTTGTTACAGTAGCACTCCACCTCCAGGTACTGAAATCTAATAGTTGCCTATTGCAGCTGCAAAAATTATTTGTTTATTGCTGCTGCAATAAACAAATGGTTAGTGACTTAAAAGAGGATGAATTTATTGTCTTATGGTTTTGTAGGCCAGAAGTCTGACAAGAGTCTCACATGATTAAAATTAAGATGCTGGCAGGGACGCAGTCCTCTCCGGAGTCTCTAGGGGAGAATTCGTTTTCCTGCTCTCCCCAGCTTCTAGAGGCTGCCTGCTTTGATTGACTCATTGCCCGTTCTTCATCCTCAAAGCCAGCAATGGTGCTGCATCCTTATCACATCAGATCACTCTAACGCTGACCCTCCTGCTGACCTCTTTCCTTTCTAAGGACACTGGACTTCCCTGGATATTTCAGGATAATCTCTCTATTTTAAGGCAGGTTGATTAGCAAACCTAATTCTGCTTTACCATGCAATATAACGTATTCTCAGGTTCCAGGAATTAAGATGTGGCCACTTTTTTTTCAGAGGTAGGGTGCCTTAATTTGCCTGTTGCATAAGATACATAAAGACGAAGGTTTTACCCACACTCCTGGGAGATATGAAGTTAAAAACATCACCTTGGGAGGAAAGCTAAATGCACCCGCCACCACACCCAGCTACTTTTTGGTATTTTTAGTAGAGACAGGGTTTTGCCACACTGGCCAGGCTGGTCCCAAACCTCTGACCTCAGGTGATCTGCCTGCCTTGGCCTCCCAGTGTGCAAGGATTACAGGCGTGAGCCACTGCACCTGGCCCACGTTAACTTTTTATAGCCACACCCACTTTCCTCCTGTCCCCGGTCCTTGACACCCGGCAACCACTACTATGTGCTCCATTTCTGTAATTTTGTCATTACCAGGATGACATGTAAATGGAATCACACAGTGTGTAACATTTTGGGATTGGTTTTTCTCACGCAGCATAATTCTCCGGAGATTCATTGAGGTTGTTATGTGTATCAACAGTTCTTTTTATGGCTGAGTAATAGTCCATGGTATGGCTATTTCACAGTTTTGAAATCATTCGCCTATTGAAGGACATCCGGGTTCTTTCCAGTTTGGGGCTATTATACATAAAACTGCTATGAACATACATATGCAGGTTTTTGTGTGGAAATAAGTTTTACTTCTCTGGGATAGATGGCCAGGAGTAAAGCTTCTCAGTCACATGGTAGTGCATGCTTAGTTTTTGTTTGTTTGTTTGTTTGTTTGTTTTTGATGTGGAGTCTCACTCTGTCTCCCAGACTGGAGTGCAGTGGCATGATCTCGGTTCACTGCAACCTCCGCCTCCTGGATTCAAGGAATTCTCCTGCCTCAGCCTCCCAAGTAGCTGGGACTGCAGGCGCATGCCACCATGCCAAGCCAATTTTTTGTATTTTAGTAGAGAGGGGGTTTCACCGTGTTGCCCAGGCTGGTTTCAAACTTCTGAGCTCAGACAATCCACCCACTTTGGTCTCCCAAGGTGTTGGGATGACAGGCATGAGCCACCGTGCCTGGCCTGTGCATGCTTAGTTTTAAAAGAAAATGCCAAACTGGTTTTCAATGTGTCTAGACCGCTTTACATTCCTACCAGCAATGTGTGAAAGATCCAGTTTCTCTACATCTTTGACAGCATTTGGTGTTGCCACTACATCTCATTTTAGCCATTCTGATGGTATGTAGTAACATCTCATTGTGGTTTTAATTTCCTTAATGGCTGATTATGCTAATGTTTTAACATGCTTATTTGTAATCTGTGTATGCTCCTCTGTAAAATGTCTGTTTATCATTTGCCCATTTTCTGTTTGTAATGTTTGCATTTTTTAACCGTTGAGTTTTGAGAGTTTTTATACATTTCAAAATACTAAGTTTTTGTTGAATATGTGGCTTTTAAATATTTCTTCCTACTTGTAGCTTGCCTTTCATCCTCTCTAATGAGGTCTATGGCAGAGTACAAGTTTTTAATTTTGACGAACTCCAGTTTACCAGTGGTTTTTTTTTTTATGGATCATACTTTTGGTCTTAACTTGAGAAACTCCTTGCCCAGCAATAGATCTTAAAGATTTTCTGATTTTTTTCCTACTTTTTTTGGAATAATTTTACAGTTTTACATTTTATAATTTAAGTCTTAGATTCATTTTAAGTTAAATTTTACATTATGTATGAAACTTAGTTCTTTTTTTTTTTCAGACAGAGTTTCACTCTGTTGCCCAGGTTGGAGTTCAATGGTGCGATCTCCCCTCACCACAGCCTCCACCTCCTGGGTTCAAGTGATTCTCCTGCCTCAGCCTCCAGAGTAGTTAGGATTACAGGCATGTGCCACCACGCCCAGCTAATTTTTTTTTTTAATTTTTATTTTTAGAGACGTGGTTTCACCATGTTGGCTAGGCTCAAACTCCTGAACTCAGGTGATCCACCTGCCTCGGCCTCCCAAAGTGCTGGGATTACAGGCATGAGCCACCAGGCCTGGCCTTAGTCGTTTTCACACTTGGGTGTAAAAAATCAGTTGGACCTATTTGCATGGTTTTATTTGTGGGTTAGGTATTCTAGCACATTGATCTATCTGTGTTGATCTCTCTGCCAAATCTATATAGCCTTGATTAGTGTGGCCATAAAGTGACTCATAATTCTCTCATGTTAGTCTTCATTTTCAAAATTGTTTTAGTTATTTTTGTTTCTCTGTATTTTTCACATAAAATTTAAAATAATCTTGTCTCTATAATGAATGCGGTTGGGATTTTGATAGAAATTGCATTAAGCCTATGAATCAATTTGGGGAGAAATGACATCTTTACTATGTTGAGTTTTCCAATCCATGAACACAGTATGCCTCTTTATTTATTTATGTGTTGCGTAGTTTTTCGCTTAAAAGCTCTCTGTTCTATACAAGTTTTGCTAGAGTTATACTTTAGTATTGAGACAGCCAAGTAGAAAGGGGTCTCTGAAGAACACTGGACTGGCCCGCGGACTGGAAGAATGGGGTGCAGCTGTGGGAAGTCGGCGCCCTTTGCAGCGGGGAGGAGCCTGGCCTCTCCGGTTCAGGGTAGTACCTGAGATTCAGTCTGTGAGGTGGGAAACTGGCTAGCAGGACTCTCGCTTTCCTGAGAGTCCCTGTTTCCTTTTTGCCCAATAAATCCTATTTTTCTCACCCTTCAAAGTGTCTGCAAGCCTAATCTTCCCTGATTGTGTGACAAGGACCCTAAGGAAAAAGTCCTACAACAGTATTTAGTTTAGTTTTTTTTTTTTTTTTAAGCAATTATAAATGGCGCTGTTCATTGTTAGTATAGGGAAATACAATTGGTTGTTGCGTGTTTATGTGACCTTACTGACTTTACTTACTATTTCTAGTCATTTTTTGGTAGGTTCTTGGATTTTATAAATAGAAAATTATGTCATCTACAAGTAAAGAAAGTTTTATTTTTTCCTTTCTTATCTCTATGTATTTTATTTCCTTTTCTGTCCTTAGTGCACAGCCTAGAACTTCCAGAACTAACAACTGTTGAAAAACAGTGTGAGAGTGGACATCCTTACCTTGTTCCTGGTCTTGGTACCTGGCCTCAGACACTGCACCCAGCCCCTTCCATCAGATGCTATTGCTGATAGCAACAGGTAAGGCTAGCACAAGTTCAGAGGATGTGGACAGAGCCTCCCCCTCTTGAAGAAAGCAGCAGCCAAGTCTCCTTGCAAAGAGGTATGGAGATGAGATTCACTGGGGGCCATCAAGGCAACAATCTACCACCTGCTACATTCTGACCCCAATGACTCGCATCCCTGCCCAAGATTCCCAAAGTCTCATCTTGTCCTAGCACTGGGTCCCTGCGCGTTTCAACAAGCCTGAGATGTGTTGTGACAATCTCCCACTTTGTTGTCTGGGTACAGCAATAAAACCCAAGCTCCCCGAGTCTACCAAGGAAGGCCACTAACTTTGGGAAGGGGTCTAAAAATAATTTTACAGTTATGCCCAGTGCGTCAATATAGTTAATGCTCACCTTAAATATGTAGTCATGCAGCCAGCTGAAGGCAGCGCAGTGACTCACCTTCTCCCAGTGCGGCAGGACTTTCCCTGATGAGTGATCAATGCTCTCCATTAAAGGCTTCCTGTTTCCTTCTGACCCTGAAAACAGTATGCAAGAGCTACACATTCTGTGCACAGACAAAGAACAACACTCCACAGTGAATTGCTTTTATAACCCTTGGCATTATTTTCCAGTGAATCGTATCCTGTAAACAGGAACCTCATGAGAAAACATAAATGAGCAACAATCATTTCCTATATTGGTAATCAGATAAAAGTCCTGATTCAATTTCCAATTGCTTTAACATGCATAAAACTTGCAGTGCATCTATATCAGAAAGGCAATTCCTGGATTCATTATATATGTGTATACACACATATACATACATAATGATACACACACATAATGATATGTATACATATATACATGATATACATACACACATATACATAATGATATACACACATATCTACCTAATGATATACACATACACATATACATACTTAATGATGCACATATGCATATTATATGTTCAGGTATCATATGTACATAATGACATGTATACATCTAATGCATATGCATATGTACATAACGATATGCATACATGGCTATACACATACATATATAATGAGATATACACATATACATACATAATGATACACATGCACACACATATACACACATAATGATACACACACACGTATATACAGACATCCATCATACACATATACACCGGTTTTGGGGCTCTAATACTTTTCAATTTTAGCTAGTCACCATTTTTACAGAAACATACACATGCATATTTGGATGGCTCACTTTTAGGGCTTCAGACAAACCACTCTTCAGGCTGTCAGCTATGTCTTTCTGAGAGGACCAGTGTTTCCTAAGTGGATGTTTGGAGATTGCAGCCATTAAAAAAAATGGCAGTGAAATAAATGGCGGTAAAAATAAAACGGCAGTAAAAATAAACAGAAGACACCCTGTGGTGAAATACTTTGGAAGTGAATTCTATAAGCATGGTGCAGATGGTAGGACAGCTTCGTTTTAAAGGAGATGATCAACCTCCACGGAGTCTGTTACCATCGCTCAGGCGAGGGTGTTTAATTACTTCATCACTGACACAAAATCTTTTGCAGATTAGGGAGTCTCACCTAGTGTAATGGGCTCTCACCTGGGGTGACAGGGCTTGTCCCTGGTGGTCAAACGCTCACCTGGTGTGACAAGGCCGCCCCTGGTGGTTAAGGTCTCACTTCGTGGTCAGTTTTTTTTTCCGGTGTTCCAGTTAATGTTGATCAGTGTGAAAAAATTATTAAAACTAAAGCTACCTATTGGTTAACACACTATTAGACTGCAGGGCCTGTAACGTGTAGTATAGGGTGAACCCTATTGGTTGTGCCATGGAGGAAAAACATTTTTGAGGTATTTTTCAAATAATTAATTTTTAAAACACTGTAGGCTTTCGGTTCCAATCTATGCAGTCAGAAGGATCGTCCCTCTAAGGAATGAAGGGGTGGCTACCTGGAAACACATAGAGGGAGTTCTAACTGTAAAAGCTAACTTTACATCTTGAAAGCTGAGTTTGCAGGCCTGGGACTAGTTTATTTTAAGCCTAAGAAAGAAAGAACTCAGGATATGATGTAAGGGAACTCTTCACGCTGCAACAAGCAGCACAGAGACACTCTGGATGAGAGAGGTGAGAGGAAGGCAAGGAAGTTGGCAGGTGGAGCGCATGGAATAGGGAGGAGAGAGAACTAGGGTGGGAGCAGCCAGATGGCTTCGTGACTGTGTGAGGCTCTGTGCAGGGTTGTGGAATATGGGGAAATCCCATTGGAGGGTTTGAGGTTGTGGCTCCTCACCCTCTGGCTGCAGTGTGTGGCTCTGGGAAAATTCACAAGCCCCTGGGGCCTTGATGCTGTGTGGCCGCGGAGAAGGGTACACGGTGTGGAGCAGGTGACCACGGCCAAGAGCAGGGAGGAAAGCAGCTCTGAAAGAGGGCTCCTTTCTGGGTACCTTTGGCAGATTCATTGCTGTTTAGCAAACATGAATGCAAATTCAAAAGATTAATGAGTTGTGGGAAGACTGCTCTGGGGAATTCTGGAAAATATTGCCGCCTAAGCGCCAGTTCCTGCTCCATTTTCCACATGCCCACTTTTTTATGAAGCAATGCAACAGCAGGGCGGGCGTGCTGGTGCTGCCTGCAGGGAGCCCAGAGCCCCAAATCTTCCTTCTGTCTACAGGACGGGGGCAAGGGCTTTCTTCTTTCTGATGTCAGGAGACAGCTGGGTAGTCGGAGGCGGTGGAGGGGATGGGCCTCTCTCAAGGCCTGCAAATAAAATTATTCTCCATCCTTACTTGGGGAGGCCCCACAGCACAAAAGGGTGGCCCACCTGCTGTGTGTGTCCCTGCAGGAGCCTTCCTGTCCCTGTCTAATGTTCCTCTAGTGGCCTTCCTTTCATTCCTGTGGCCCCGTCATAGTTATAGCGTGAACCTGGTAGGAGGAGCCCCCTCCTCAACAGGGAGGAACTGCAGGCTTTCCCCGAACCAGTTCTGCGCAGCAGAAACAGCTGCCGTCCACCACTTCCTGGTTTGTCACAGCTGGAGGAAACCTGACTGTCCTAAAGGCCACAGGCAAATAAGAAAAAAAAAAAAAGTTAAGGAAGCATCCAGCGGGATTTCTTGGGAGGGCTGGAGGAGAAGACATGCAGTGACCGCAATCCTCCCCGCGCTCTATGCATAGAACAATAACTTTGTTCCCCGTAACTCTCACCCCACACCTTTGCTCCACTCATAGCAAATCCTCTCCAAAGCGGTGTTGGTGTCTCTACTTGCTGCCAGGATTTCTCATCCCCTCTTTTCTCCCTGACCTCCCGTCACTGAGTTTGGGTCCCCATTGCTGCCCTGCAAAGGTTCCCATCACATCCTCCACCACGGTCATCTTGGCAAGGCCAGAGCCTGAGAAGCAAGGAAGCTGACAGCGTAAGTCCCAGTCTGAGCCCGAAGGCTGCAGAACTGGGAGAGCTGATATCCAAGGGCAGAAGGTGGATGTCCTGGCTTAAGCAGGACAGACTCTGCCTTTTTGTTCTCTTCAGGAACCCAGTTGATTGGAGGATGCCCACCAGCACTGGGAAAGGCGGTTAGCTCCACTGAGTCCACTGACTGAAATGCTGGTCCTTTCCAGAGATGCCTTCACAGGCACACCCAGAAATAATGGTTTACCTGTGATGTGGGAATCCTTAGCCCAGTCAAACTGACACCTAAACTTACCCATCACACTCCCAAATGTGCACTCACAGGCAGTTGTCTCAGTGATGTGTCATCCACAAGGAGCAGTTGTGTGCTATGGAGCCATAAAAACGGTACTTATGAGAAGGCTTATAATCATGTGAAGATTGCTTTAGTAATTGTACAATCGGAAGAACCAGAACTGTGTATATAATAGGAGTTAAATACAAATAAGTCCACCAAATATTAGCTCAGCTCATTTCTGGATCAGAGAGCGATGCCTTTTACATACATAGTACTAACTTTGACTTTATATATATAAACAGGTAGATACATAAAGGTATAAGTTTTGTGGAAACTTGCAAGTAAACTGGTTTCTGGTCCTGCTTTGGAGTCTAACAAGGTGCATGTTAATCTGTGACAGGAGAATCATGTTTCTACACTTCAGGCTTGCCCTGCCTTGAACTTTTCATTCTTCTTCTTGCCTGAGACAAATGTGTATCTGATTGCTTCCTCTGATATAGAAATGCAGATTCACTGGGCCAGACAAAGGCATAGGTGACTATTACTCTACCCACCTCTCATATGTAAATTATGTATTCCGCGAAAGACTGGTCAAAGACTCAAAAGAATTCAACCATTTGTCTCTTATGTACCCCCAACTTTAAAAAATTTCTTCCTTTCCCCCCAGTACCCACCCTTTCCCCTTTAAAATACTGACGTCCTCAAAACCATCTTTGGAGAAAGACACAGATCTACCTCCTGGGCATGCATCCTCAACCTTGGCAAAATAAACTTTCTTAATGGATTGAGACCTGTCTCAGGTACTTTTTGGTTTACAGCATCTATTAACATAATGACATGATTTTTCTGTCTTAATTTGATTCTGTAATGAAGTATGCTAACAGTTTAGTATTATCTAACCAACTTTATACAATTGATTATTCTTGTAGTTATTTTGAATTACTTTTAAAGACTGCTAGATTCTATTTTTAAACTTTATTCATAATCGAGATTGACATGTTTTCTTTTAAAATTTATTATAACGACATAATAATGGCTTCTCAAGTAAATTGAGGGACTTTACAATGTCTTTTATGGTCTTGAATATGTTAAATATCACGGGAATAGTCAGTTGTTTAAACATTAGATAGAATTCAGTTGTGAAACAATATATCTATAGTGTCTTTTTAGGAAATGGCATGCTTCAACCACATTTCCAATCTTTTATGAAAATTGTATTTTCTTCTTCCAGTGTACATTTTGATAGGATGTTGTATGTTGTGCTGTCATCGAGTTGTATGTGGCATTCTCTTACAATTCTTCAATCAACTGTATTTATGACAATATCTCTCTTTTCATGTCTTAACTTGTGTCATATTTATCCCTTCCTCTTTTCATTCATTGTCTCAGGGGAGGTTTATCTATTTTGTCGGTATTTTCAAAAACAAAGTTTTGGTCAGGCCTGGTGGCTCATGCCTATAATCCCAGCACTTTGGGAGGCTGAGGTGGGTGGAGCACCTGAGGTCAGGAGTTGGAGGCCAGCCTGGCCAACATGGCAAAACCCCATCTCCACTAAAAATACAAAAATTAGCCAGGCATGGTGGTGGACGCCTGTAATCCCAGCTACTTGGGAGGCTGAGGCAGCAGAATCGCTTGAACCTGGGAGGCGGAAGTTGCAGTGAACCGAGATGGCACCACTTCACTCCAGCCTGGGAGAAAGAGCAAAACTCTGTCTCAAAAACAAAAACAAACACACTAACACACAACAAAGTGTTGAATTTATTTTAAATTTTCAAATAGCTTTTTAATTTCAAATTTATCCATTTCAGCTTTTATCTTTGAAATCCTTCTTTTATTTTTTCTCTTTATTGCTCATTTCTATATTCTTTAGCTAAGTATTGAGTTCTTTTATTTTTAGTCTCTTTTTTTTAAGTAATGAAAGCATATAAGATTACACATTTTCCCTTGAGCACAGTTTTCTCAGGATTTGTTGTGATTTTTTTCTCCATTTATTGCTTTCTGACAGTTTGTGGGACCCAGGCCCTGCTTTGAAATCCCCTGTGTGCATCACGTAGAGAAGTCAGGAAAGTCTGGTCTCAGGAATCAGCAGCAGCCCTGGAGCCATATGTGCACTGTGGCCCCTGGCTTTGAAAGACACTCATCCACTTGCCTTAAATTATAGCTTTCTAGCTCAGACAGTTTTACATACAATTCTCACTCTGTCAAGCTTATGCAAGTCATTTGGGAAGAGTATTTGGCAGAAAGCAGCGTTCAGAAAGGCAGCCCACAGAGATTGCCTTGCGGGGCAGCAAAGACAAAGACCTTTTAGAAAAGCTATGAAAGATATCCCTTAGGTTTTCAGTATTTTACGTTTGCACACCTTGGCAATTGCCACCTATTTTACTCATATGGGACTGTCCATCAGATATAGATTTCTTTCCTTTTGTTTTTTTTTTTTCCAAAATAGACCAGTTTGTAAACATGGCATTTTTTTTCTCTTTTTGAGGTTAATTCTGTATGTTTTTCCCGGAAATTACCGAGCTTCAACAATTCTGTATTTTTAAAACTCCATGGTCTTTACTTCAAGGGAGACATACTGCTTATTCTAACATTCTATATTATTTTTAAAATATTGATGGTAATTAATACCATGTGAGATTTAATGCCACATAGTCCACAACTTACAAAAGTAGCTGTATTTCAAAATCCTGAGCATCAAGAATACATCAAGAGGGGCCCACACAGAATTGATGCTCCGCCCTCATTTACTGCAGTTTTATTCTCATCTAGCTGTGAAAAATTCAGACTTGACTGACACGGCAAACAATAGGGAAAGAAATCTTTAGTTCGCCAATCATTTTTGCTGAAATAACTAAGTTCAGGCTGCCATTAAAAAGTAATAACAGAACAAAGGAATGATGAATGACTATTACTGTGAAGTTGTGCTCTTTCAAAAGCATGGTCTCAACAAGTTTCTCAATCTTGCATGCAAGAGAAACTTCTAAGGAACAAAGAAGCAATACAGGATGCCAGAAGACATTTATTTAAATGTCACTTATGCATTGGGTAATGAGAATTGAAGGAGTTCCATCTGAGATAATAAACCAATTTTTTTGCGAAAGAAGATGAAGCAATTAATTATTCAAGGGCAATAACTTCTCCTTGGACTTCATTTTCACAGACCACATTTACCCACATTTACCCTTAGCTGTTGGAATAAAAAACAGATGGTACACTATACTCATTTGTACCTACTTAAAGAAGACACCAATTGTAATTCAATTCAGGAACTCTTATTTTGAGTGTCTGTTATTCTCAAAGGAATAACATGCCTGGCATGGGGATGCCATCTGGGTGAGGTGGGCTCCCTGCCCACCCACTGTGATAATGGTGGTATTTGAACAGGCTGTGGTTCCAGCAAGGTCAGAGTGACAAACAGGGGAGGCATTCTTCAGCTCCCCAGCAAAAAGAAGCTTCCTCTGCCTTTCTCTGGGATACCTGGGCTCTGCCATTCTGATGGCAGCTCTAGCCCACAGTGGCTTCATGTCTGAAGGGGCTGTGGCATCAGATGGATTCTACAGCAGGAGGCTGATAAGCCACAGGCTTATCAAAGGGATCCCAGGCTTACTTTGTTTTTTTAAAAAACTTTTGTTTCAATAATTTTAGGAGAACAGGTGGTTTTTGGTTACATGGATAAGTTCTTCAGTGGTGATTTCTGAGATGTTAGTGCACCCATCACCCAAGCAGTGTACACTGTATCCAACGTGTAGTCTTTTATCCCTCACCCCCTCCCAACCTTCCCCCCTGAGTCTCCAAAGTCCACTGTATCATTCTTTTTTTTTTTCTTTCTTTTTTTGAGATGGAGTTTTGCTCTTGTTGCCCAGGCTGGAGTGCAATGGCGCTATCTTGGCTCATCACAACCTCTGCCTCCTGAGTTCAAGTGATTCTCCTGCCTCAGCCTCCCAGCTAGCTGGAATTACAGGCATGCACCACCATGCCCGGCTAATTTTTGTGTTTTTAGTAGAGACGGGTTCTGCATGGTGGTCAGGCTGGTCTCAGACTCCCGACCTCAGGTGATCCGCCCCCCTCGGCCTCCCAAAGTGCTGGGATTACAGGTGTGAGTCACCGTGCTCGGCCCACTGTATCATTCTTATGCCAGGCTTGCTTTCTAATATTCTCCTGAGGAAACTGTTGCTGGAAGGAAGGATTCTTAGAATTGAGTTTGGTCATCATTCATCTTTGCTCTTAACAGTATCCTCTTAGGCTTGCTGGTGGCTGAGGGAAAGATGTCTTAAGGATCTGGAGAAGTCATTCCATATAGTGAGAATGCTGCTGGGCTCTAAGAAGCAAATGATGTCAAGCATGCCCTACTTTGCCAGTTGAATTTGCCATTAACTTTCTCTAGGGCTTAACATTCTGAGGGAGTTCTACATGATGAGTTCTGTATTCTCTTTTAGTTCCAAATACAGGACTTTTGGATGATGTAAAGATGTAAAGCACAAGACTCCCTTTTAGTTAAACATGAAAGGGTAGACTGCATTTACCTATCCATTTGTTCTTCAAAAATCCTACGGTATGTGTCAGGGTTCTATTTTTTTATGTGTTATGAGAAACTAGCTCAGATGATTATGAAGGCTGACAAGTCCCAATATCTGCAGGGTGGATTGGCAAGCTGGAGGCCCACGAGAGCCAATCGTGCAGTTCCAGCCTGAAGACTGGCAGGTTTGAGAGTCAGGAAAAACTGGTGTTCTGTTTGAGTGTGAAGGCAGGAAACAGCTGACGTCCTAGTTCAAAAGAAGCAAGGCAGAATGAATGGCCTTCAGCTGATGGGATGGGACCCATTCACACTGGGGAGGGCCATCTGCTTTCCTCAGTCCACTGATTCAGATGTCAATCTCATCCAAACCACCCTCACAGACACACCCAGAATAGTGTGTGACCAAATGTCTGGGCATCCCATGGCCTAGTCGAGTTGACACATAAAATTTACCACGACACCTACCTTTCTTCTGCTTGCTTTGAATCTGAATTGATCTCTTTTTTCATTTCTGAAGGTAGAAGCTGAGATCACTGGTTTGAGACATCTGTTTGTCTAATATAGGATTTAGCATTATAAATTTCTCTGCATCAGTGGCATTCCACACATGTTAAAAATGCATTTTTATGGCCAGGTGTGGTGGCTCACACCTGTAATCCCAGCACTTTGGGAGGCCGAGGTGGGTGGATCACAAGGTCAAGGGATCAAGACCATCCTGGCCAACATGGTGAAACCCCATCTATACTAAAAACACAAAAATTAGCTGGGCATTGGGGCATGTGCCTATAGTCCCAGCTACTTAGGAGGCTGAGGCGGGAGAATCACTTGAACCCGGGAGGCAGAGGTTGCAGTGAGCCAAGATTGTACCACTGCACTCTAGCCTGGGTGACAGAGCAAGACTCTATCTCAAAAAAAAAAAAAAAAGTATTTTTAATTTCAGTTAATTAGAAATGTTTTGCAACTTCCATTTCAATTTCTTACCTTTTTTTTTTTTTTTTTTTTTTTTTTTTTTAAGAGAGGATCTCCTCTTTTGCCCAGGCTGGTGTGCAGTGGTGTGATTGTAGCTCACTGCAGCCTTGACATCCCGGGTCCAAGAGATTCTTCCACGTCAGCCACTCTAGTAGCGGGGACCACAGGCATGTGCCACCATGCTTGTCTCCTTTTTTGTTTATGTGTGTGTGTCTAAAGACAGGGTCCCCCAACTATGTTGCCTAGGCTGATCTCAAACTCTTGGGCTCAAGTGATCCTCCCACCTTGGCCTTCCAAAGTGCTGGGATTACAGGTGTGAGCCAACATGCCTGGCCTGATTTCTGTTTCAATCCATGGATTTTTTTTTTTTTAAGAAATATTTGGGAATTTTCCAAATATCTTGCTTTTATTGATTTTTATTTTAATTTCATTGTATTGGGATAACATTAATATGTATATTTTGAATTATTTTAAAGTTGAGATTATTTTTATGGTCCAGATTATAGTTCATCTAGCTAAACATTCTGTGTCTGCTTGATAAGAATATGTTGATTAAAGGATTCTAGAAATTCAGTTAATTAGTTGGTTCATAGTGTTGTTAGCCTTTTATATGCTTATTGATTTTTGGTCTACTTGTTCTATCAGTTACTGAAGGACAGGTGTTGAAACCTCTGACTACAATGATAGATTTGTCTATTTTCCCCTGTAGTTCTATCAGTTCTTGTTCATATATTTGGAAGCTCTGACATTAGATGGATAAATGTTTAGAATTGTTATGCCCTTTTGAAGAATTGCCTTTTTTTATCATCATGAAACATGACCCTTTTATCCACGGTGATATTTTTGGTTTCCAATTTACCTTGATATTAATATAGTCACTCCAACTTTGCTTTAATTACTGTTAACATGGCATATCTTTCTCACAAGGAGATATATACATATGTATATGTGTATATGTAGGAATATAAATTATAATTGTGAATTAAAAAGGTGTTTTAAATTTTGATATTAAGTATTTATGTTTTAGGCTGATTTCAGATATACGATTGCCTATTTTAATAAAAAGTAAACATTATTGTGTTACCAAAAAGTAGTTATAAAAAAAGTATGTTTTCCCTTTTCACTATTTTAAACACACACACACACACACACACACACACACACACACACACACGCTTATTTTGACTTGTAAACTGAGAAAGATGCAAAATTGTCTCTCATGAAAATAGTCAAAGAAGGAGGTGGAAGAGATAAAAATGTTTGAAAATGTTATTATGGGCTGGAGGGTCCTGACTGTCCCCTTTGTTCTCCTATTGTTTCACCATCAAAGGCTGGTTGATCCCTCTGCCTTTTGAAAGCATTCAAAAGGAAGGGAAGCTTACGTTTTTTGTCAAGATTATTATCCATTCCAAATCTGAAGCCTCTTTGGAGGGCCTTGCAGTGTTTTGGTTGAAACTTCTCTCTAATAGAGACTCACTGAATGCTACAGCTTCAGAGAGGGGGCCGCGGGCAGCCACCCTGTGGAGCACTTCTTCATATAGGTTCTCTCTTTCCCTAGGAGCTTTTAATTCAATGCAATCTCCTTCTCTGAAGACATGCCTTGTTTGGAGACACTTAGGAGGGTGGCTGCTGGAGTCCTGCTTAGAGACTGTGCTCTGTGCAAATAGGAATTGAGGATGGGAGAGCTACATTACTTGAAAAGACTATTTAAGGCCACAAAGACAGAAATAAAAGTGTGTTTTTAGTCTAAGCTTAGCTTATCTCTTGAGCATGTGTGAATCTTAAAATAGAGGCAGTGGTCTTCTTCATGATGTGGGGAAGTTCTGTTTTTGAGGCTACTGAGTCCTCATCTACTAGGATAGCCTTGACTGATTAGGGAATCTACATCCTTAAACATCTGCCTGATAAATGAATAGGAGACACTCACGTCTAGAGTGCTTTGCATATGTTGATTCATTTATTCTTCACAAAAACCTTGAGTGATTATAATTTTGTTTGCACCTAAAAAGTAAAAAGAGAAAGAGTCTGAGGCTCTGGTAGGTGAAGACTACATGCAAATCTCAGCACTTGTAAGTGTTTAAGGAGGTATTGGAACTCGGATCTGGCTGCCTACAGGGTTGTGATGTTTTTAGTTTCCTCCTGCAACAGCCATAGGCCTTGCTTTGGGCTGGGGTAAAGACTTTTACAAGACATTGACACACAGGGCCAGGAGATACTGACACCACATAATAAAGCTGATGATGCAGTAAATTTGTGAGCCTGAGGTAGCAAGGACTTTGGCCAACTGGACAGTGGCTGATGGACACCCCAGTCACACAGTTACACCTGGGCAGGGAGGATTCTGTTGTTTCCACGTGCACTACAGATTAAAGTGGAGAAGATGAGCACCTCCCTTCCTGAGCACAGGCCCCCGGTGGCCACTGAGGCTCAGAGAACAGCACTGTGTGGCCATGCACTTTTGTGGGTGCCCAGCTTCTCTGACGGTTCCTTTGCAGATCTTTCTGAAAGGATACACATTCAGTTTGCTAACATCGAATTCAAGGCCTTGGCCGCTGTATTAGTCTGTTCTCACATTGCTATAAAGAAATAACTGAGACTGGGTAATTTACAAAGGAAAGAGGTTTAATTGGCTCACGGTTCCACAGGCTGTGCTGGAAGCATGATGTCGACATCTGCTCAGCTTCCAAGGAGGCCTCAGGAAGCTTCCAATCATGAGAGAAGGAAAAGAGGGAGAAGACGTTTTACACTGTGGGAAAAGGAGTGAGAGAGAGTGAGGGGGAGGTGCCACACACTTCTAAATGACCAGATCTCAGGATAACTCACTATCATGAGGATAGAACCAAGAGGGCTGATACTAAACCATTCATGAGAAATTCACCCCCATCATACAATCACCTCCCACGAGACCCCACGTCCAACACGGGAGATTACAATTTAATCTGATACTTGGTGTGGACACAGATCCAAACCATATTAGCCACAAACTTTTGATTCTTTCTGTGGGAAAAGGGAGGTTGCAAGTGACCTGGGGTTTGAGAACTTTTGAGCTGTCCCAGGATGGGTGGGCTTGGTTTGGGATGGGTGGATGTGTGTGGAAGATGGGTTAGGGAGCACCCAAAGGTGATGTGATGGTTTGGGGTCTATTAGCTAAAAGGAGTGGGATTGTATGTCCTGCTTCAATTTTAAAAAATTAAACCTCAACATGTACACAGCTTAAGGAGTCAAATAGTTCTAATAGATTTGTTATAAATGCATGGTAGGTTTTTCTTTTCATGTGCCTTTCTTCAGAGGCTAACCCTTCTAATTCTCTCTCTCTCTCTCTTTTTTTTTTTTTTTTCTGTTTTTGAGATGGAGTCTCACTCTGTCGCCCAGGCTGGAGTGCAGTGGCACCATCCTGGCTTGCTGCAAACTCCACCTGCCCAAAACAAGCGATTCTCCTGCTTCAGCCTCCCGAGTAGCTGGGATTACAGACGTGTATAACCACACCAAGCTAATTTTTGTGTGTCTTTAGTAGAAACGGAGTTTCACCATGTTGCCTAGGCTGGTCTTGAACTCCCAAGCTCAGGTGATTCGCCTGCCTCGGCCTCCCAAAGTGTTGGAATTACAGGCGTGAGTCACCACACCTGGCCCTTCTAATTCTTTTAACTGATGATTTTGGTCTTTATCCCCTTATCTCTAAACATTGCACCTGCTTTGCCGCTTCATGATTTAATTTCCTCCCACTATGGAAAGCTGGGGTTCTGCCCCTGTTTCCTCCTTCCTCCTGTGCTGCACACTGGCCTTCTTTCCAACACAGGCCACCATATCCAGTGGGCACCACCTTACCTCCAGGGAAACACTGGTCACAATGTAGCCTCCTCATCAGCATGCATATTTTTCCTTTCCCACTCAACTCTTTGATTTTCCTGGAAAACCTGTCATTAAGTAGGAGTCCCACATGATAAATAATGCTCCTTTCTGTCCAGCACACACCCCCACTACTTGTTGTTTTCCAAACAACTATGTTAGCCATCATTAGTCAGGTGATCTAAGAACAGCAAGAGCCCGAGCAGAGCTAGAGATTTAGAAAACCATGGCCCGGGTCTAGCCCATTTTCTCCAGGTGGAGATATTTGGAGAATGGGCAAACCAGGGCTATAGGACAGGAGACGTGAATGAGGGCTTTGCTTGCACCATGAGGAAACTTAAGGGGGAAGCATTCAGATGACACCCCCTTCTTGAGGGGCCTGCCCTTATTGAAAATGAGGAACCATCTAAGTCAGCCAGAATTTTCTTTTAATTGTTTTTCATTGTGGTAAGAACATACAACACAAAACCTACTCTCTTAACAGGTATGTACGTGAACAACGCACTCTTATTATTGATAGGCATACCGTTGCACAGCAAGTCTTTAGACCTTGTTTATCTTGCACAGCTGGATTTTACACCTGTTGACTTTATACTTTCCCCTAAACCATAGCCTCCCTGGGGTTGCCTTGTCCTTAGGAATAGGGTATACCTGCAGTTTAAAAAGCTGGTTTTCTTGAGTCTTAGATGGTTGAGTCAGTAGAGAGATGGTTCTGCTGCATCCTTTTTTAACAACTGGCTCTGCCAAGAAAGGGAGTGATGACGCTCCCTAGAGGTCACGAGCCACCACAGGCAGCCCACAGCCATGGCCCCAGAGGGGGCTGGGAGCCCAGGAAAGTGAGATGCAATTCCTTTTCTCCTCCTATGATTATTTATTTTTCCAAGCTTTTATAATTTTTTGTTGATGTATAATTCATATGCAACAAAGTGGACGTATTCAAAATGTAGAATTTAATAAATGTTGACACATGTGTACTGGTGCAACCGTCAGCACAATCAAGATAGTGATGTGTAACTTGCAAGCAAAACTGGCATTGCAGACATGTATACTTATATCCAAGGATGCACATATATTCCATGTGCACATAATAGGTGGAGGGAAAATCCATTTAAAATTTTAAGTCAGTTTTTTTGTGGAGGCTGCAGTATTGAGTCTGCCAGGAAGATGCAAAGACTTAAGGATTTGGTAACACATTAGATGATTAGCTTAAAAGCTGACCAATATGACAGAGGCCTGTACCAAGCCAAAGGTGCATATTCTCCCCTTCCAGAAACCTCGCACAATTTATGTCCTGTCAATTTTAAACAGAGCAACAAGAAAATAATAAAACTTTTGACATCTGGTAATTGGGTATTCACTCTTCCTCAGGTTAAAATGTGCTCCATTCTTTTTTTTTTCAATTTAACTTTTAAGTTTAGCAGTACATGTGCAGGTTTGTAATACAGGTAAACTTGTGTCATGGGGGTTTGTTGTACAGATTATTTCATCACCCAGGTATTAAGCCTAGTACCCATTGGTTATTTTTCCTGATCCTTTCTCTTCTCCCAGTTCCCACCCTCTGATAGGCCCCCGTGTCTTTTGTTCCCTTCTGTGTGTCCATGTGTTCTCATCATTTAGCTCCCACTTATAAGTGAGAACATGTGGTATTTGGTTTTCTGCTCCTGTGTTAGTTTTCTGTGAATAATGGCCTCCAGCTCCATCCATGTTCCTGCAAAGGAGATAATCTCATTCTTTTTATGGCTACATGGTATTTCATGGTGTATATGTCCCACATATTCTTTATCCAGCCCATCATTGATGAGCATTTAGATTGATTCCATGTCTTTGCTGTTGTGAATAGTGCTGCAATGAACATACACGTTCATGTGTGTTTACAACAGAATGATTTACATTTATTTGGGTAAATACTCAGTAATGGGATTGCTGGGTCAAATGGTAGTTCTGGTTTTGGGTCTTTGAGGAATCGCCACACTATCTTCCACAGTGGTTGTACTAATTGACACTCCCAGCAACAGCATATAAGGCCTCATCACAAGAAACCTTCCTGCAGTTTCAGCAGAAGGGATACAGAAGCACAACTCCAAAAACCCAGAGCGATGGCTCGTATGCCTACTTCATCTGTTGCTGGCCAGAGCGATGGCTCGTATGCCTACTTCATCTGTTGCTGGCCAGAGCGATGGCTCGTATGCCTACTTCATCTGTTGCTGGCCACTGGATTCACTCTGGGGGATTAAAGAAAACCCTGTTATAAATTTTGCTACTTAAAAAAATTAAGCCCCACTCCTGAAGTGTGAATGTTTTTTATTTGTAAGATGAGGAGCTTGAATTACATGACCCCAGTGGTCCCTCCAGCTTAGACATTTGGGGGTTTGAGGTTATACTGCTGGAGTGAGTCCTTTGGTCATGAGATGGAGCAGGGACACCTCTAAGGACCCTGTTGGGTCCCCCAAGCATGGAAATAAAGGAAAAATATTGACTCCCTTCAAGGGAAATTCTAGGCATCTAACTAGCCTTGGAAAGCAAATGAGCAGCTTGATAAGCAAGAAGATAGTAATAATAGTCACCCAAGCAAGCCAGAGTCACAAGGTGTTTTGGTTCCCTATAGAAACTAAATAATAACATCTTGATGTATGTGATGGACTTGTTGCTCAGAATCTCCAGCAGGTGGAAAATGTTGACCACTATCACATAGACCTCAGAAAAGGGGGAACAGAAGGCTGAACTCGGACCTCCAGTTTTTGTTCTACATTTCTTTTTGCCAGACCTGGAGAGAGTCACACTCACATATATGCATGGCCTCCATATATTGGTTTACGATTTTGCCTGCAATTTCTGTTTTCCTGAAATGTACTCTTGCCTTTAAAAACTCTTTAAAAACATTAAGGAATTTGAGTCATAAGTGAGGGCTGCCCATACTCCCTGCTTGGCACCATGCAATAAATGCCCCTTTCTCCTGCTGCAAATCTCAGTGTCAGTGGCTGGCTTTACTGTGCTGGATGAGTGGACCCCAGTTCAGTTTGGGCTGAACATTCACACAAAACATTCTCTATTACCTCTTCTCATCACAGTAACTGAACGTGACAGTATATCACACACAAATGTCCATATCAGCACATTTAAAGAAGCCTCATTCAGCCAGGTGTGGTGACTCACACCTGTAATCCCAGCACTTTGGAGGCCGAGGCAGGTATATCATCTGAGGTCAGGAGTTCAAGACCAGTCTGGCCAACATAGTGAAACCCCATGTATACTAAAAATACAAAAATTAGCTAGGTGTGGTGGTACGCACCTGTAATCCCAGCTACTTGGGAGGCTGAGGCAGGGGAGTTGCATGAACCTGCAGGCGGAGGTTGCAGTGAGCCGAGATCATGCCATTGCATTCCAGCTCAGGCGACAGTGTGAGACTCCATCTCAAAAAAAAAAAAAGAAGAAGCCTCATTCTCCTTAATTGCTGCAAGGCATTCCACTGTATTGAGGTATTGAACACCTAATGTTTACAAGAAATCGTACCTGTTGTCTGGGGGAAGAAAAATGAGGAGCTGTTGTTTAGTGGGTATGGCATTTCTGTTTGGGAAGATAAAAGTTGTTCTGGAGCTAAATGGTAGTGAGGGCTGTAAAACAATGTGAATATACTTATTGCCACGGAACTGTATACTGAAAAATGGTTAAAATGGTAAATTTTACGTTTTATACATTTTACCACAGTAAAAAGATTTTCTGCTCCCTCTTTGCCTCAGGAAAGAAATAGTTCCTGTCCTCAAGAACTTTACACTTTAGAAAGATGGGCACAAGTTAGGAAATGAAAATGAAATCCTAAGTCCCCCCACTGACTGAACAGATTCACTCTTGGTCAAGAGGACCTCGGAGAAACCTTGAAAACTGAGTTCCTGGCCATGGTGGGATGGGAGGTTGGACACACCTTGTCATACCCCCTCACTTCCTCACTTCCGGGCGTTAGGACTTCTTTCCTCAGAGTTAGACAGAAACTAGTCCTTTTGAAAGACTTGCTCCATTACTGATTTCAACCAACCACCTGACACTGCTTCTCCCTTTTGCAGGTTTGACACAACAACTGAACAGCATTCTTTGTTGATAAGAGACCACAAACCATGGAGTGGTCCTTGCCAGTCTACAGAGGCTGTGTGCAGAAGATCTTCTGTTTCACCTTTTGATGCATAGGGCCTAATTGTAATATATTTAAATGTTAACTCTCCACCCAGAAATGAACTTAGGATGCATGTTGCCTGCATGCTAGCCTACTGTAGCCTGTCCATGGTCCCCCTTCATGAATATTCATATCTCCTCCTATAACCTGTTGAATATGTATGTTTGGTCACCCAGTTCAGCATAAATCCCTTTCATTTTTTCCACCTTCTAAGTTCCTGTTTCTGGCTTCTGGTTGGAGGCTGTGCTTCTCAGCATGTCACAATGGCCTGCAGGCTGCAACCCTTTGTGGGAAATAATGCTCTCCTTTCCAAATGTATGAACCTTGTCATTCTACAGTTGATAAAATGGTATACAGCTATGAGGCAGGATGGGTGGTGAAATGTACTTTAACCAAGGTATGGATACAATTCCCTTAGAAAACAATTCTGGCAGGAGACTCCCCATGGCAGGAAGACAGACACAAAGAAAGGGGGTTGGCCCATCACGTACATGCTTAATACTGACAAAGGCAATGGTGGGTGCTGCACTAGTTGTCAGGCACAAGCTCAGAAAGGACAGTTAGGATGGTTCTCACCTTTGCTTCCAGGTAACAAATAATTCTTTAACACAGTCGGGTCATATATGAGGAATCCACTCCTTAAAATTGATTTCAGATAGTGGTTCTTGTGTCCAGATGTTAGAGAGGTTTCTGGCCATCTCTAGTTATATCACTGACTCAGTTTCATACCTCCCTTCCCTTTGTAGCTCACACCACATCTAGCTGATTCACTTTTACATAGGAACAAACTCCATACTTGGAAGTGTTAACCTGGTGATATGCTTTTGCATAAAGTGCACATGCTATATACTAAAGAAATGATACTGAAACATCTAGACAGAGGGAGAGTTCATGTTGATTTTTTGGTTTTCCAATAATTTTATAACATTGATGTAGGTATTCAAAGTCTTTGGAATAATTTGGGGTAGATAGAATTGACTTCAGAATTGGAAGTTATGCTCCACTGTCTGCCCGTCTGTTTAGTTATCATCTATCTCTCATCCCTTTCCTTAGAATACTCTTCCCCTAGATATGCATGGCTAGAGCCTTCACCTTCTCCAAGTCTTGGCTCAAATGTTACTTCAGTGAGACCCAACCCACCTCCTATTTAAAATTGCAAGCTTCCTCCCTAAACACCTTCTTGTGGATTCCTACTGCACTTTCCCATCACCATAATCACCCTCCAATATACTCCAGAATTTACCTTTCCTCTTACTGTTTATTGTCTTCCCACAAAAGAATACAAGCTCCTGTTCTGTATCATTCCAAAAGTTAAGCCAAGTTCTAAATTAGTGCCTATTACCTAGTGAATTCTTATTAAATATCATGAATTAATCTCTCAAGTTTTATTGATCTACCATCTTTTCTGTGCAGATGGTGTATTTTAATGTTTTGGATCTACTATTACCAGAAGAGGCCGTTGGCTGTGCTGGTTGATTTTTGCAAAGAGGATAACTGTGCTGCAAACATCCTAACACAAAATTGACCACTTTCAGTAAACAGTCTCATCAGTGCACTGTTTATCAACATGCTGTATTACCTCTCAATCAAAAAGAAAGTCCTGCATCTACTTTCCTCTTCCAGCTACTACCTAATACCTCCAATCTTCTTTAAAACCAGAATTCTCAAAACCCTGCCCATTCCCACCATCTCCACTCTCTTGCCTCTATTCATTGATCAGAAGGTTTAATGTGGCTTTTCCCCACTGCCGTGGAACTGGCCTTCCCCGGGTTCATAGGTCAGCTCCCAACCCTGTGGTCCCTGTCTGCAACGCCCTATCTTCTTCTCTACCTGACTTCTCCGTGGTGAAGCTCCTCAGAGCGGGAGTTCCATCTTCTCTGTTCTCTATTCTGTGGTAATCTTCATGAATTCAAATACCACCCTTATGTTAATAACTCTAAAATTGTACCTGTAGCTCTCAGCTCTCCACTGGAAGCCACACTAGTGTACAGTACAAACAAGCTTTATACCTCCATTAGGTTTTTGTAGATAGCTCATGTCTAACTCTTCAACACAGAACCCTTGAGTTTCACCCCCAAATGCCCTTGTCTCATGCTGAGATGAGGAATCTCAGCAAAGGGTACCACCATCCTCTCAGTTCTCAAGCCAAACACCTGGTGTTAATACCATCCCTAACAGGTGAATAAGGACCCTCAAGTGCATTTCCCATAGAAGATTGAATCAGCTGCGTCTTCTGGCTCTAGGGCCACTAGCTGAGCCTGCATCAGCAGCACCTGTGCTAAGCTCCCGCCCGCTCATTAGTGCCCACATTCCACACTTGCCACTCTTCAATCCAAGCTCCACCAAGCTGCAAGAAAGCTCCTTTTCAAATACAATTCAGGTGACATCCTTCGCTTAAAACACTCCTGAGTCCTTCTCAGCAAACGTGGAATACATTTCACTTTTTGTTATGATCTCTGCAGCTCTCCCTCTCCAGAGCCTCTGTGCTATCTTCCTCCTAGATCATCATTCTCCAGATACAATGTTGGCTCGTAGCTCCTTGAACATCATACGCTCTTTGCCGGCTCAGGGACCTCACACATGCTCCTCCATCTGTGTGGATCTTGCTGCATGACCAGCTTCTTCGATAGCCTTCTGTCTCAGTTTCAATGTCCTGTGTATCTTTGGAGTGCCCTTTCCTGACCACCTCAGCATACCACTCACTGTGGAGACTTCCTACGTCAGTCCTGCATTGTTTCTTTCTAACACATACTATAACTTGCAATTATTCCATTTGTTTACTGGTATTTTATTGTCAGTCTTCACCTCTGGAATACAAACGCATGTAAGCCTGGAAGGGCTGAGGCAGAGTCTCTGTTCCTTGCTGAATCCCCAACCCCAAGAACAGTACCTGACGTGGACAAGGCGCTCACTAGATAGCTGTTAAATGGATAACGTTCCACAAAAGCTTCACTGTCAGAAAACATAATCAGAGCTCTATATTGAGTTTCACATTTTATAAGCTGTCAGAAATATTTTTATTTAATTTAAATCTTCTAAGAGACGGCTGCAGCAGAAAAGCAGCAATTGTAATAGCACTCTCAACCCAGAAGGGACACCAAGCTTTTAGATTGTGAGAAACAAGAATAATTTAAAATTGGAAAGGAAAAAATAAAAGTGTGTGTGTGCAGCAGGTATGGGCACAGCAAAACAATCAGTGAGTTGAGTTCAGTTATTTGTGAAAAGATTTACAATAATTCTATTTGCAACTATCATGACCTCCTACCCTAGCCTTGATTTTGGACGTTCCACGATTACATAGAATGTGTTTTGTGAAACTTATATAAACACTTAGGTTAAAGTGTGTCACGTAAAACAGATACATTAATATATCTCTGGTATATTCCTATGATGGAATGCTTTTCAGCCTTAAAAAGGGATGCAGTTCTAACCTACTACAACCCAGATGAACCCTGAGGCCATTATGCTAAGTGAAATAAGCCAGTTACGAAAGAACAAATTTTTTTTTTTATTATTATTATACTTTAAGTTCTAGGGTACATGTGCATAACGTGCAGGTTTGTTACATATGTATACTTGTGCCATGTTGCTGTGCTGCACCCATCAACTTGTCAGCACCCATCAACTCGTCATTTACATCAGGTATAACTCCCAATGCAATCCCTCCCCCCTCCCCCCTCCCCATGATAGGCCCCGGTGTGTGATGTTCCCCTTCCCGAGTCCAAGTGATCTCATTGTTCAGTTCCCACCTATGAGTGAGAACATGCGGTGTTTGGTTTTCTGTTCTTGCAATAGTTTGCTACATGGATGCAGCTGGAAAGAACAAATATTATGACTCCACTTAAATGAGGTGACTAGAGTAGTCAAATTCTTAGAGACAGAAAGTATGATGATGGCTGCCAGGGACTGAGAGGTGGAGAATAGGGAGTCAGCATTTAATGGGTACAGAGTTTCAATTTTGCAAGAGGAAGAAGTTGTGGAAATAGATGGTAGTGACAGTCGCACAACACTATGAATGTTCTGAATAGTACTCAATGGTACACTAAAAATAGTTAAGTTGGTGAATGTTATATTATGTGAGTTTCATTGCAATTAAAAAAAGCACCCCCCTCTCACAAACTTCCAACTTCATTCTTTACTTGGTGCCCTCATTCTCTCTTATCTCTCTCATGACTTTAATTTTACATTTTCTTACTGTGTTGCATACATTCGTTTGACTCAGCTCGAATCTTTTCTGGAACTAAATATAGAATGCATATCTTTTAAAAACTTGCACTGAACTGATGTCAGATGTGCTGGAGTAGAAAGGAAAATGCCACCTTTATGGATGAAAATTAGCCACTGATTCCACAAAGAGAAGCTTTAACAGTAGGGACTCATATGTTGGTGACAAAGGATATTTTGCAAAAGTTCTCTTTTTAACCTTTAAGTTCAGGGGTACAAGTACAGGTTTGTTATGTAGGTAAATGTGTGTCATGGGAGTTTGTTTTACAGATTATATTTCATTACCCAGGTATCAAGCCTAGTACCCATTAGTTATTTTTCCTGATCTTCTCCATCCCTCCGCCCTCCACCCTCCACCTTCTGAAAGGCCCCAGTGTGTGTTGTTGCTCTCTATGTGTCCATGTGTTCTCATCATTTAGTTCTTTTTACAAAATGATGAATATACAGTCCCATCATGTGAACCGGAAACTGGTGAAGCTGGTGACCTCAGAACCAGTTTGAGGGTTGCGGTCTTGGAACGCCAATGATTACAACTGTCATCATTGTCAGCTGTAATCTACTCTCAGCTCCTGAGGGGCGAGGGACCTCCATAAATGCTTGTGGACTGATATATAGGATGACGTCTTAATGGCATGCATGCTGATTTTGTGATGCAGGTAATTAGAGAAAAGATGGTAAGCAATTAATACATTTGATGGCAACTGGAATTGTGTTCCCCTCCTAAGCAACGGTGTGTGGGCAGCCTCTGGTACAAAGAGAGGAACTTTGAGAAACAGGGTGTAGGCTGCTGTGTTGATGATGCTCAGGGAGCACACAGACCCGCCCTCCACGGGATGCCCAACCAGACGTGCTCCTCGACGCGGTCCCCAGCCCTTCCTCTCTGCTCTTGGGACCATACCCCATCCAGTAGCAGAAAGCTCAGCTGCTGCTCCCAGTGTCAGCATGGCCCTCACGCATGTACTGCAAGTCCCTTCTGCAAGTCTCTTCGAATTCGGCATCTTTATACCAGTGTGTGCTCCATGATGAATTTGTTCTCTCTCTTCTGGCTTTGAATTACCACAGCATCAACAACAACAACAAAAACCCTTTCTATAGTGTTGCTTGAACATATTTATGCATGAAGTCATCCCGTGCATTTCTCATTGGTTTGTAGCAATTAACACTGCATTGCTGACATCAAAATGCAATTATTAAGGAACAGGGTGGGAACTGAAGTTGTTTGGTGGTGCTAGTTCGCTACTTGGGCGATCTATTAGCAGATACATATAACGTGCATCTTAGGAAACAAAAGGGCACCCTGGAAATGGCTCAGGTAGAGGATTTTGCTCTTGGGCCCAGACGTTTCTGCTGAGCAGCCCCGTCCCTCATGACCCAGCAGTGGGAGGGGCTTCTTATGATGGAGGCGACCTCCCTGGAGAGGTCACAGCCTGGCCTTTATGAAAGGCAACATTGGGACTTTTCCTCGGTTGAAAATAAAGAAAGTGTTATTTTTGATTTTTTAAAAATCTATTTCTGTTGGAAAATTGATTAGAAACTAGTGGCTGTTGGCTCTCTGAACAGGTATTCGTAAGACATCACTGGCATTTCCAAGGGGCTCCTTTGATTGGCTTTTTCCCTCCATTTGGCCACACTGCACCTTTTGTGACCCACATGGTAGGTGCTGTTTCTGCTGTTAGCAGAGGATGTGAAGAACAGGCTGACAGCCTTGTGCTTAGGCCTTAAGCCCAAAGTGAGGATGTTCAACTAAGATGTTTTAAAAATGTGACGGCCTCTTAAAAAATGACTGCTATATAGAGAAAACCATGGACATCACAAGAGGCATAACTCAGGGCTGGGGGGATTGTTCTGGCTTAGATCGGAGAGTCATCAGGCATACAGGCAAAGGTGACCTCCGAAAGAGAAGGAGAACTGTTAGGTTCTGAATGGAACAGAAGGAGGTCAGGGAGTTGTAACAGCATGTGCAAACGCCAGGACTGTGAAGGAAAGGGCTGGGTGCACTGGGGGCAGAGGTGCTGGGAAGTATGACTGAGGAGGAAGAGCCCCTGTTTTTAGTTTCTGAGTTCCTACCAGGGTCTTTTCTTAGATTAACCCATATAATCGTCACAAAATTCCTAGAAAATCATTACGATTTGTATCCCCATTTTACAGATGAGATGACTAAGGCTTGAGAAGTTAAGCAAATTTCCCAGGTCACACAGCTGGCTCGTGGTGGAGCTGGGCTTTCTCTCCTGGATACTGCAATGCAGGTGATTAACCACTAGTCCCATGCAGGGATGGTGCAGAGCCTGAGGGAGCACGTGCAATGGTTTCCACGTGCATTTGTTAGAGGTCACTCTGGCTGCTGAGTAAATAATGGATGAGAGGCCGGGTGCAGTGGCTCATGCCTGTAATCCCAACATTTTGGGAGGCTGAGGTGGGTGGATCACTAGAGGTCAGGAGTTCAAGACCAGCCTGGCCAACATGGTGAAACCCTGTCTCTACTAAAAATACATGGTGGCACACACCTGTAATCCCAGCTACTCGGGAGGCTGAGGCAAGAGAATCGCTTGAACCCAGGAAGCAGAGGCGGCAATGAGCCAAGATCACGCTATTGCACTCCAGCCTGGGTGACAAGAGTGAAACGCCATCTTAAAATAATGATGATGATGATGATGATGATAATAACAATAATAATAATAATAATAATGATGGATAATGATAATAACGGATAAGAGAGGGGTAAATGGGGCCAGTTGGGAAGTTTTGCGAGCCAAGCGGGAGATCACTGGGGGTGAGAACATGAGGGCTGTGACGGGGAGGAGGGAAGTGGGTGTGACTGGCATACACCCGGCGGTAGACCCAGCGCTGGAGAGACATCCAGATGCCTTTCAATGCTCTGCGTGGAGCCCGTAGGTGAAGGACAGTGACGGCAGAGATCAGGGAACGGAGGCTGTGGAGGGAAGACAAGGTGCTCCGGTTTGAACTTGACGAGTCTGAGATGCTTGAGGAATGTCCACGTGGAAATGCTACCCTCTCTGTAGGTATGTGACAGCCACAAGAAGTGCGGACCCAGGGAACATCAGCACAGATTTAGGAGTGACCGAGACCACAGGAGAAAATGTAGAGGCAGAAGAGGACACACGCAGGACTGACACCAGGCAGTGAGCAGAGCTGCCCGGCAAAGTACCTGTGGCCAGAAAAAGAGTGGCTTAGGGACATGACCAGGGACTAGCAGCATGGAGACTTGGCAGCAGCCTGACTCGTGGGGAGAGGCAGCTGACCCTGGTCAGCACCGTGCGAGGTGACCCGACGGGCTCCTCCAGAACCTGCACCCGTTGGTCCATCTGCCTTTCTCTGACCCAGCAAATTCTCAAAGGGCCTGACAGTGCCTTGCCGTGCGGGGCAACCCCTTCCAGCCAGTGGGCTTTGGCCTGTTTTCTCCTCACTATATGCACCAATATTACCCCATTTTATGGTTGAGCAAATCGGGGCACTAAGAGTCAAATAACTTGCCCTCTGTCCTGTGCTGGTGGCCAGCTGGGAGTTGGTCTCGGCTCTCACTGTTCCTACCCAGCACTCTCATGCATGTTAGAACAACACCTTGGACTCCATGCATGTGAACTGTCCTTGGAAAGTCCTAGAACTCCTCCAGTGTTCAGCAATTCTGTTTTCCCTTTTGCTCTGACTCTCTTGTGGGGAATCCTTTACTAATTGCCGTCTACCTTTCTCTATCTGCCTCTGGGTTTACAGGGGTGCCACACACACACACACACACACGCATATACCATATACACACATCCACACACAAACACACATCTACACACACATATACTGCACACACACATCCACACACAAACACACATACACACACATACACATACCCATGCACTCAGTCATATTCACAGATACAAACACCCACACACACATATTCACACACATACACTCACACAGTCACATTCACACATATGCACTCACAGGCACTTCACACATATACACTCACACACATTCAGACACAAACACACATTCACACACATACACCCACACATTTACAGTTTCACATACACCCACACACTCACATTCACACACATATGCCCACACACTCACATTCACACACACTCATACACGTTCACACACATACACACACACCTACACATTTACAGTCACACATACACTCACACACTCACATTCACACACTCACATTCACACACATACACCCATACAGATTCAACACACGCATATGCATTCACACACACACCCACACATTTACAGTCACATATTCACACACTCACATTCACACATACACACACTCACATTCACACACATACACCCACACAGATTCACACACATATACTCACAACACTCACATTCACACACACATATACTCACATTCACACACACACATCAAACACATATACCTGTGCTCACACACATGCACTTAACCCCCACACACCACCCGTACATACACAGATACTTTGCGTGTGTAGTTTACGTATACTTTTTATTAATTATGTTTAGTTACAAATCTCAGAACCCATTTTGTGTCGTATCGCCCTTGCCGTAAGTGTTGCCTTATACAGTAAATGGGTCTTGAGAGTTGAGGGAATTCTTCATACACCCTAATTGATGTGCTGAAGCTCTGCTCTGGTTTGAGAATGTGCTCTGAATAAATTGACGAACTTTGCTTTCTTCACAAAAGACACTTGATTGGAGGTTGCCATCTAATTATTCTGAAAATACCATGGGCTACAAACTTTAGATGACGCTTTTCTGCCCAGATGACTAAGGTTTTTCAACCCTGTCATATCTCCCAGAATAGAAGGAAGAATTTTCTCTTATTTAAAGAACTATAGCCAATAAAAATAAGTTGATTAATTTAATATAATCCATATTTAAATTGAGCTGGATGATAATTCTTAGTGTTGCAGTGTAACAGTGTAACTGAAGGGCGTAGATCGTTGTTTAGAAGAGAATTTTATATTACACAGATAAAATAATTTACTGGTGATTTTAAACAGTCATAAAAGGAGATATGAAAAGTGTTTTTTATTGCTTTTTTAAAAACCACACATTCATGCAATGTGTATGTATGTGTGCACATGTGTAAAATTCTGGTAGAATAAAACACATATATAAAAATGTCTTTAACAAAATGATAATCCCACCCTATGGAGATCTCTTGTGCAGCATGGTGCCTATAGTTAATAATAATGTATTGTACACTTGAAATTTACTGAGAGCAGATCTTAAGTATTCTCATCTCTCTCTCTTTCTGTCTCTCTCTGTCTCACACACACACACACGGAAACTCTGTAAGGTGATAGGTTAATTAGCTTAATTGCAGTAATCATTTCAAAATGTATCAAACCATCACATTGCACACCTTAAATATACACAACTTTTGTCAATTATATGTCAATAAAGCTTGAGAAAATGATAATCATACCCCAGGTGACTTTTTTTTTTAACATCACCATTTGCATATGGGATTAGTCCAAGTACATACATTTATTTGATTTGAGTCTTACTTTCACCAAATTAGCTTGATTTAGTGTGAAAACTGACCAATTTTACTGGTAGTTTGGAAGCTGGTAGAAATTACAGCTTTTAGTTTGAGTGTGTGAAAGAAACTTTTGTTTTTCAATATGCCAGATATATTTATTTTTAACTCAGGAAAAAAACATTTTTCTTAAGCTTAAGCATGATGTATACTTAAGCAGAATTTGATAACCTACTTGGATTCCAACAATGGTTTTAAACCTGAGATTGGTCTCCCCTCATTCTTAGTCAAAAGTGTCTATGACGTATAATATCTTTATTGTTTAATTGCATTTTCCTGGTTGCAAGAAGAACAGGAGAAACCCGGAGGTGATCTGCACGCCTCACCAGCCTGCAGTCCCAATTAGGATAAGTGATTGCTCTTGCCTGGTCCTGAGTTCCAGCTGGCATGACTGAAGGGCGTTGCTGACTCCATCTTAGGCTTAAGGCACATTGGAGTTTGTGCTTGATGGTTGAAAATGTGCTTTTAACATCAAGTAACATTTTCATTTTCAAAAATAAAAATTGTCCTCTTTCCTAGCTGCTCAATTTGCTTTGTAAAGCTAGGGAAACATAAATGGGCATCATGACCTGAGCTTTACAATGTTAGGAACATTTTAACATTATTTGTGGCTTGTCTAGGAGACTTTCTTTTAAAGAGAAAAGAATGCGACTGATTAATGAACAAAAATAGCTTATGCTTCACACAGGTGACTGTTCTAGAATGTTGTGTTTCTTTCTAAACCCATGCCTGGGGGAGATGGTTCCAAGATAGTCATGAAAATGGAGAACTGGATTCTATACCCCTATATTTCTACAGTCTTCTAGATATTTCTAGAACCTCTTGTTAAGCCTCCATAATATCCTCAATTCTGTTTCCTGATGCTTTTCACTACACACATTGCCCAGGTCTGCTCATCTGCCTTGGAGCTCACTGGGTGACAGAGGGGATTAGAGAAATTGATGTTTTTGAATGCTGGTTGTGCCAAAATAAGGTCAAATGTGTTTTTAGTGCAGTAGTAAAGCTCTACATCTTTTGAGCTGGGTGATTTTGGACAAGTTACTTAACCTCTCTGTACCTGGTTTCCACGTTATTAAAATGAAAGGACAATGATAGCTTCTTCATAGAGCCGTCGTGGAATTTAAACAAGATAATACAAATGCTTAGAGCAATGCCTCTGCAAAGCAGAAGTTAGTGCGATGAGCTTTTTTCTGTTTGTTTCACTCTTAGAGTGCCAAGAAAGATTTTCTGAAGTGGCAACAACTAGCATGAGCCCTGACTCTGGGATCCTCGTTTACTGTCCGTGGTGCAATGTACTGATACCCAAATCTTGTGTGCAATCAAACACAAGGCAGACAGATGCCAGCGAGGTGCTGCGGGACGGGGAGCCAGCCTGCTCTGCAACCCTCCCACACCTTCATCTCTTCCAAGTCAACACTTGCTAAAGGCATCATCACAACGTCAAGGTTTGTGCACTCACTTATATGAGCCAGGGCTCTCAAAGCTGCCTATTTAGAAAGGAGACATACTGAGATATAAAAAGCTTCAGAGCATAAAATGTTAACTGCAGGCAAATGCCAAATGCTTGTATTCGTAAGAGAATCACATAAAAACAAAAATACGAAAGCTCAGCTTCTGACCATCTTTCCAGATCTTGGGAAGGCACACTGGTGTTATTAGCCAACAACACATTTTTCTGCTAAAGTGACCAGCCAACACACCTCTGGGACTGAAAAGCATGCAGTCTATTGGGTTCTGCAATTCAAGTCATTTTATTAATTCAGATTATGAATACTAATCAGCTTTTCAAAAAATGTTGTTTTTCCAAGCAGAGTTTTAAAAAAGTGTTAAATCTGGGCTATTATGAGGATGGCAATGAAGCACTCCTTAAAAATCTTTACTTATGCAAAACTATTGACAAAACTGTAAAAGAAAAATTAAACAGAGGATGAGGCTTATGAGGCAGGGGACATAGGGCAGCCAAGCAGGCTGCAGATGGACACAATACCAGCAAGCAAAGAAGAGCCAGCTCACATACTTAACATACTTGGAGCCAGAAAATTGCTGCTGCACCCAGGGCCAGGACCTGGGACCCAGCTGGCTCTCCATTTGGCATTCCTTGGTTTCAGACCTGTGATCTTAAAGCAGTAGCAAAGATTACCATAATTGCTGCTTATCCACTGAGATGAGTTTCCTTGTAACAAATGAGATATTATTTAAATTTATTTTAGCTGTTTTGTGGAAATTGCTTTATAACTCCAAGGTGTCATTAGTGGTTCATATAGCAACACAATTGCTGTGTGTATTCTCTGTAAAGAAACTGTGAAGGAAATGGGTATGTGTGTCATGGGCCATTAATAATAAATGAGGCAAAAGCAATTTGCTTTGCACATTTGCACATAACCATTTATATGCCCTTGCAGCAGGTGTGTTTGTGTGTGTGTGTGTGTGTGTGCTCTTTGTAATTGTGCTTTTATACCAGAGATTTCTGCATGTGGCTCCTTTCAAACCTGATTCCCAGTACCTGCCCCAGCATAATGATGCGGTCGTTTTGGGCAAAACATTTCTTTTCCTCCAGGCCTCAGTGTTCTTATTTGTAAATTCAGAACTAGCTAGATCCTGAGGCCCTTTTGCACCCCTAAGCCTGTGTCATGCAGGCTGTCCTGCCTGCCCACTCAGCTGTGTGAATGCCAGGACTCATTTCCACAGTCACCAGAGGAGGGCCTGCCTACAAGCACAAGGATTTCTTTATCCACATCATAGCTTTGACACATTTTCTCTTAGCCACAGCTTCCCATCCCAGTTGGAAATTTCTGTACAAAATTTAAGAAATGATTCCATAACTGAGGTTTTAATAAAACCTCAGGAGAAGTGAAGGTGACCAGAGTCTAGATAATGGGACACAATGATTCGAAGCCATAAATGGCAGTTTTCAGGCAGGACTTTACAAGTTGCTCTTGGCTTTAGGTTTCTCACCCGGAAAAGGTGCAGACACAGCCTCCTGACATTAGCCAGTCACCTGAACACTTTTACTGTGAAGCGAGATGCAGTGTGGGGACGGGTACCGCACATGCTTTGCGCACAGTGACACAGCAACAGAATTTCTGGCCTCAAGAACTCCTAGCTACAGAATGAAAAAGAGGCCCAATCCCCAGCCTTCTGGTGTAACCAAGTCTGTTTTCCAACATGCAGCTGTCCACCAACCCTCACATGTGAGTGCCAATGACAAGGCCCTCCTCCTGGAGCCTTATAGGAGCTGTTTGAAGAACCTGTGTTCACCCATTCCCCTCCTGATTTAGAGGCCAACTGAAAAACACAGGGATTAGAGAATATGTCATTAGCTTAATTACTGGATAAAGTTGGCTTGGAAAATGTGGTGAAGATGGGCAGTCCCCATGGCCCTGGGGTTCAGGCCTGAATTAGGCAAGGTGCATGCATACACCAGGACACAACCCCCTGTGTTACTTGGGGCAAGCAGACCTGAAGGTGTGGGATCAACGATTTCTTCCCAGAGCACCTGCTTGACACATGACTCCTGAGCCCAGCGGGAGAGGCTGGCAGAGTAGGCAGGAGCTCTCCATGAGGAATCCTGAGTCCAGGAAAAGAGACTGAAGTGTCCCTCTGACCTCTCAGCACCATATTGTTTCCTCAAGCCTGCCTTATAAATTTCCTCCATTCTGACCTGGCCGCTGCAGACCAACCCTCCTGTGGTCCCAGAGAAGGGATTTGAGCCCCTGCATTAGTAGTTGCCTTGCTGTTTGTGTGAAGCATCAACTCAGATCCTCTGTGTTTGGTGCAAAAAGATTTCCAGAGAGACGTATCCTCCTCCTCTGTCTTATTTGCCATTCTGCTTTGACCACCATCTGCCTCAGATCCTCTGTGCACACCTCTTCTTTTATGTATCTCTTTGCTTTGTGCATCTTGGCTCACCCTGGTGCTGTATATAGCACAAGATTGGTTTGCTTGGGCATTTTTTTTTTTTTTTCAGATGGAGTCTTGCTCTGTTGCCCAGGCTGGAGTGTAGTGGCCTGATCTTGGCTCACTGAAACCTCTGCCCCATGGGTTCAAGCAATTCTCCTGCCTCAGCCTCCCTAGTAACTGGAGTTACAGGCACCCGCCACCACCATGCCTGGCTAATTTTTGTATTTTTGGTAGAGTCAGGTGTTGCCCAGGCTGGTCTCAAACTCCTGACCTCAAGCAATCTGCCTGCCTTGGCCTTTCAAAGTGCTGGGATTATAGGCATGAGCCACTGCACCTGGTCTGCTTGAGCAATTTTTAAAAAGTAATGGGTTAATTATCTTTAGATTTCATTTCATCTATTTACATTTTTGATGTGAAAAGCATGTTTAGTCTTAGATCTGCCATTTTTATGGTATTTTCGTCTGAAAGCTTCCATTTTTGCATTTTGCTATTTGATCTGTGCTTGTTTTATGTATAGAGGATTGCCTATGTCTGATTTCTTTCAGAAAATTTGGAAGTCATCTATCTACTGAAAAAAAATCAAAATATTTTACACCAACATATATTTCTTTGACTTATTTTGAAATGGCTGCCAGAGGGCTAGAAAACAGAAGTGACTCTGCAAGCCTGGCTTTCGTGGGGGGAAATTTGCATCCGTAAATAAGCTGCATTAATACGGTTGAGCTTTGCCTTGCCTGGATCTAGGAAAGACAAACTGAGTCTAACACCTTAAATATCTGAAATAAACACTTACCTTCTATTCTCCCTGAGGGCTGCTATCTGTGAGGCTTTATCTACATAACAAGACCACCTTTACCAGCTAGGCCTCCTTTTCTCCCCTTCCAATACCCTGTCCTGCCACTAAAACCTGATTTACCGCCATAACCTGCTTTTGGTTATGCTCTGAGCCTGCAATCTTTCTCCCAACTCAAGGTAGTATAAAAGCTTCTGAACCCCACTGATGGATTGGGTCTTCATTCTGAAGCCTCCTATGCAGACATGTTAAATAAATTTGTATATATTTTCTCTATTAATCTATCTTTTTGAGTTAATTTTTCAGTGAAACTTCAGGGGTCCAAGGGCTCTGCCCTGTTAAAGCAAGATATGTATGGCTTGAGAAGGACTCTGGTACTTCTATATTTGAGTCCTTGTGGACGAACCATAACCTCACTTGATAGAAAAGATTGAAAACCTAACTTATGAGTATGTCCTGTAACAAAGGCAGAGTATTGGCCAATCCCAGCAGCCATACTTTAACCACTCATAGACTGCCGAGTGTTCAAACTGTGTTGAAATAAGACAAACACCAACCCGTAACCAATCCTGGTGTTTCTGTACATCACTTTCCTTTTTTTCTCTATAAATTTGTTCTGACCACGAGGCATTCCTGGAGTCTCTCTGAATCTGCTGTGATTCTGGAGGCTGCCCGATTCATGAATCTTTGTTTTTTTCTTAATTATACTCTGTTAAATTTAATTTGTCTAAAGTTTTATTTTAACAGATCTGGCATTAGAGGTGGGATTCGAAGTAAAACTCTGGTGACCCCCAGGAACACTAGGTGACCAGGCAAGGTACCTGTGGAGCCGGTTGTGCTCACTACTCTCTTGATTGTAACTGGAGGTCATGGGTGAGTTTTCTCTTGGATTCCGAGCTCCACTAACTTGTGTTTTGAGCTCTCTGAGTTTACTTGAGGAATATTTAGATTGGACTGGGTTTAAGATAGAATTGGATTTGATAATTAACTGGATTGGATTCAGTTAGAGGCTTTGGACCTCAGGTAGTACCTTATTTTTAAAGTGGGTTCATCTCAGTCCAAGAAGTCTGGGACTCCACTTTCTGAGATGGTAGCTAGTATCATGTATAAAAATTATGGGCCCGGAATGTGTACATTTTTAGAAAAATGGGTTAACCTCACTAAAAAAAAAAAAAAAAAAAAAAGCTTAGAATTAAGATGGCCACAATGGGGAAGTTTTAATTTGGATAAATTTATTTGTTTGTGAGGCATATTAGAAAAGGGGGGAATAAAAACCCCACAAACAGTGGGACATATTCTTACATATTCATATTCATGGGTATGCAGAGGCCTCTAAAAGACTAAATGAATCAAAATTTGCCTCCTTAAAAGATTCTTTGCAAGAAACAAATGAAAAGCTTAAGCCACAGACTAAAGACATGATAAAACTACTCTAACTGAACTAATCTCAACTGTTCCTTCACTTTATCCATCTCTACCTACATACTCGGAGTCCACTAAACTTTTATTTAAATTACTTTTTTTCACCCTGAAGATGATGGAAAAAAGGGAATTTAGGCAGATGCCTTCTGATCAGTCAGGCCTGTCTGCTGTAACTACTTTCACTGCATGGTCTAAAACTCTTACAGCCATTGTGAAGGACTTCCCTGACCCAAGGAAAATCCTCAAAAATTTACTGAGGAATTTAGAACCCTCCTAGGAGCTTGCTATCTAGGACTTCCTGACATTTACCAATTTGTTCACATGATACTGGGGTTGGTGAAGCTTGGAGATGGATGGCAGCAGGAGAATGGGATAGACCTGAAGAGGATATTAAACACCCCTCCAAAAGTTCCTCAGGGGAAGGATCAAAAGCAGCTAGAAAAATTGCTGAAAACCTCTTAAATTCAATTTCTAACATTTTTCCACAAAAAAGTCGATGGGTCCATCATCCAATCTTGTGAACAAAAAAAGGATGAACTAGTTTCAGATTACAGAACTTGCTTAGGATCATTGTTTGTGAAACATTCTGGGCTCAAAGTACAGCAAGGAGTATTTCCTGTAGGGACTGAAATGGCATTAAGTGCTCTGTTTATAAATGGACTTGGTCCTGAACTTAGCTGTTTAATTAAAAAACATAAGCTGGGATGAGAAGTTACAGATATGACTGCATTGGTGGCCTTGGCTGAACATTTTGAGAGGACTCAACAGCAAGAAAGAACTCAAAAGGCTAACATGCTTATGACCCTTCAATTATGATACAGCAGTTACGAAGGGACCAAAGGGACCTTCTCATTCTCATTTTAAATCACAACCAAGAGGTCCTAGAACAAGAGTTCTTTATCCCAAGATGTCTGCCTTTATTGCAAACAGTCAGACACTGAAAAAGGGATGTCCACTTTTATATCAGTCCACAAATAAGCCTCCCTATAGGCCAAACTGTTTAACCACAGAGGAAGCCCAAGGTACCTTAGTCCTTCTGATAATAATCAACACTGACAAGGCTCTGAGGGATTCTCCAGTAAATTGCTCCCTGTAATACCTTTGAATGAACATGGAGAAACAGGTTAAAATAAATGGGGAGTCATGTACAGTCCTAGTGGATACCGGAGCTACTCTATCTACCATAAACCCCACTTGAGTAGGCCAACAAATCCCACAGAGTAGAAAGATCACTTCTGTGGTGGGGGTTTCAAATCAAGTTCAAGAGGTTCTCGTATCTGAACCCATCCAATTAACTTAGAGGTTCTTTTCAGAAAAACACACTTTTACTATGTGATACTGCTCCAGTGAACTTGTTAGGGTGATATTTACTTTCAAAGCTAAAAGGGCACACAAAATTTTTTCTCAGAGAGAGAGCTAATCTTAGCATTTCTTGATTCTCCTGAACCAGAATTGTTATGCTGTCTACAGGCAGAAGTTAATAAGATAAAAACTCAGGCCTGTAATACCCCTGATCTTTCCAAAATACCTAAATGCTTATGAGCCTCTTTCCCAACTAATATAGAAAGAATTAAAAGTATGGAACCAATAAAAGTCCAAATAGATTATTCTAATCCTTTGCCTAAATTATTCCAGTATCCACTAAAACCTGAAGCAATTCAAGGGCTCTCACCAATTGTAGAAGATTTAATTAAACAAGGACTCAATCTCATGCACTAGCCCTTGTACCACTCCAATCTTACCAGTTAAAAAACCAAATAAGTGAGGTTGGAGATTTGTTCAAGATGTACAGGCAACTAACAGAATTGTAATACCAAGATTTCCTGTAGTCTCAAATCCTAATACTTTATTATCTAATGTACCCACTTATTCCAAGTGGTTCACAGTAACAGATCTCTGTTCAGCCTTCTTTAGCATTCCAGTTCATAAAGGGAGTCGATACCGGTTTGCCTTTACTTGGAAAAATCAGCGGTATACCTGGACTATAATGCCACAGGGGTTTATGGAAGCCTCTTCATATTTTTCTCAGGCATTGCATCAGGACTTAATAACACAACAGTTTCCTCAAAATTCTACTCTCATTCAGTAAGTAGAGGACTTATTGTTATGCTCTCCCACTGAGTGCTCTGAAATCGACTCAGTTTACCTTTTACAGCAACTCAAATATAAAGGTCACAAGGCTTCAACAGAAAACTTAAATTTTCAGAGGAAAAGTCTACTATTAGGGACATGACTTGACTGCTGAAGGGATTTTCCTCTTACCTGAGAGGATAAAAACTATCCAAAGTTTTTCTTGACTTGTAGCCAAAAGACAATTAAGAGGCTTTCTTGGACTTGCAGGATATTGCAGATCCTGGGTTCTGCAATATCACCATTGTGTGAACTCACTGAAAATGCTGCTGTACCAGAGCCTTTACCTTGGGAAGACAGTCACGAGCAGGCTTTCAGTTAAATAAAGTTGGCCTTAGAACAGTCCCAGCTTTAGGACTTCCAAATTACACTAAACCTTTCCGCTTGTTTGTTCATGAGCAAAACAATCAGGCATTCGGAGTCCTTACTCAAGAACATGGTGATACACATAGGCCCATTGCATACTATAGCCTGCAGTTAGACCCAGTCACTAAGCCACGTCCTAATTGTTTAAAAGCAGTAGCAGCAGTGGCCACGCTGGTAGAATCTTCATCAGATTTGGTTTTAGGAAATACACTTAATTTGCAAGTCCCACAAGCTGTGGAAAGTCTATTAAATTCCAACCAAACCCAGCATTTTTCAGTAAGTAGACTAACATCTTATGAATTACTTAACCTTTCTCCTTCTAATCTAGATCTAAAATGCTGTAATCTACTTAACCCTCCTGCTCTGTTACCTCTGCCTGATGATGGTAAAGACCATAGCTGTGTAAGTGCAGTGTCAGAAATAGTGGCCCCTCATATTGATTTACAGGATACTCCACCGGATAATCCTAAATTGATACTTTTTGTGGATGAGCCCTGCGCTAAAAACTCAGAAGGAAAATATCAGGCAGAATATGCTGTTACCGCCCAAAATTAGTTAATAGAGAAGGGAACTCTTCCTCAACGTAAGCAGCCCAACCTGTGGAACTTTTTGCCCTCGCCCAAGCTTGTCATATAGCTAAGGACAAATCAGTAAATATTTATACAGGTAGCAAACATGCTTTGAGAGTAGTACATTATTTTGGCATGATATGAAAACTACCAGGCCGGGCGTGGTGGCTCAAGCCTGTAATCCCAGCACTTTGGGAGGCCGAGACGGGCGGATCACGAGGTCAGGAGATCGAGACCATCCTGGCTAACACGGTGAAACCCCGTCTCTACTAAAAAAATACAAAAAACTAGCCGGGCGAGGTGGCGGGCGCCTGTAGTCCCAGCTACTCGGGAGGCTGAGGCAGGAGAATGGCATAAACCCGGGGGGCGGAGCTTGCAGTGAGCTGAGATCCGGCCACTGCACTCCAGCCTGGGCGACAGAGCGAGACTCCGTCTCAAAAAAAAAAAAAAAAAGAAAACTACCAGGGTTTCTCACCTCTAGTGGAACTCCCATCAAAAATGGACTCCAAGTAGATGAACTCCTTCTGCTATCCTGTTACCATTGCAGACTGCTGTTACTACAATGGAAACTCATACTTGTAGAACTAAACCTAAATATCAGGGAAATGCTTTAGTAGATTTTTATGCTAAATCAGCTACTCACATTGTTAAGATATGCAATCTGAATGAACTCCAGAAGATTAATCCAAGCCAACTTCTTTATGATGACTTATTTCAGAAACAGTGCAATGCACCTGATTTGGGGAAAAAAAAAAAATGGCTCCTAAAAGGATGTAAGTTTAATGTGAAGCACAGACTCACAGAAGGCCCAGAAAGCTGCCTGGTCCTCCCTGAGTCTTTGAAGCTTCCATTGTTGAAAGCTCTGCACTCCACAACTCATTGTGGAACAGATAAAATGGTCCAAATTATGAAAAAATATTGATTATGAGTCTGACAAGTCAAACATTGGTTATAAACCATTTTAGCAATTTTGGACTCATAATCCTGAAAAAACAACCAAAACTTCAGGTGGTATATATCTACCACCTGATAGACCAGTTGAGCATTTACAGATGGACTTCATTCAGTTGTCACCTTCAATGGGGTATCAGTGTGGTCTTGTAATAGTTTGCATGTTTTCTGGTTGGATAGAGGCCTTCCCATGTAAGAAAGCTAATGCTGTGACAGTAACTAAGAAATTATTAGAAAATGTTTTTCCTGAGTGGGCGTGGTGGTTCACGCCTGTAGTCTCAGCACTTTGGGAGGCCGAGCCGGGCAGATCACCTGAGGTCGGGAGTTCAAGACCAGCCTGACCAACATGGTGAAACCCCATCTCTACTAAAAATACAAAAACAAAAATTAGCTTAGTCTGGTGGCAGGCACATGTAATCCCAGCTACTCAGGAGGCTGAGGCAGGAGAATCGCTTGAGCCCAGGAGGCAGAGGTTGCAGTGAGCTGAGATTGTGCCATTGCACTCAAGCCTGGGCAACAGAGCGAGACTCTGTCTAAAAAAAGTGAAAATGCTTTTCCTTTATGGGGGATCCCTGTAAAAATTTCCAGTGATAGAGGAACTTACTTTACTGGGCAAGTTATAAAGCAGTTAAATAAGGTGTTACCAACACAGCAGCACTACCATTTTCCCTACCACAAGGCAGTTTTCTGGAAAGGTTGAAAGAACAAATGGCATATTAGAACCTATTGGCAAAGTTAACTGAATCAATTGGGTTGCCTTGGCCAAAGGTACTACCTTTGGCTTTAATGGCAATTAAATTCACTTTCATTGGAAAATATAAGTTGACCTCTTATGAAATAGTCATCGAAAGGCCTATGTCCCTAAATAATACCTCATGCTTCTCCTACTCTCTTGTACTCTGATATGACTAAATATTGCAAGGCTTTAATGTATTATGCCAAAGTATACTTCCACCAGGTAAAGTAAGCTTTTCAAGATCCACTAACTGAGGATAATCAAACCTTCCATGATCTGGAACCTGGAGACTGAGTCTTCTAAAACTGACATCAGAGGAAAACTGCTCTTGAACCTCACTGGACGGGCCTACACCAAGTCCTTCTCACCACCTACACTACAGGGAAGCTTCAGGGCCTTGGATCTCAGGTCCATGTCTCACAACTCAAAAGGGCTCCTTCAAACTCCTGGAACGTATACCTGTTGGAGACTCTAAGGTAAAGCTGACCAGGGAAATCTCTCCCTAGAAGCAGACAGCATCCTAGTTGTGGACAACTTTCCCAAGATCATGGATCAAGACTCGGCTACCATCATGAAAGCCTTATGTATTTTTCTGTTTTCCTCTTTTTTTGTTGCCCTAATCCTTTCCTAGAGGAAAACCCATGGCTTTAGCTTGAGCTTATGCTGTAGAACAAAACCAGAGTAACTGTTGGGTTTGTGGGCTAATGCCAAAAAAAATCAAGAAACTATTTCACTGATGCCAATCCCTCTTTGTGTTCCCAATAAGAGTGACCCTGAAACTCCAAGGAAAGAATAAAAAGCTTTTTTTTTTTTTTTTTTTTTTTTGAGACAGAGTATTGCTCTGTCACCCAGGCTGGAATGCAATGGCACAACCTTGGCTCACTGCAACCTCTGCCTCCCAGGCAAAACATTGGTAAAACATTGGATTTTGTAGCCAACCAGACCTCCCAGGGTTTCAGGCAGGTAGAAGCTACTCTCCAGAAGGTAGATGACAACATACATATTCAACAAAAACACTTAATGAAACATCATGCAGCCTTAGATCTTCTTTTTGCTCAAGGTGGAGGTCTGTGTTTGGTGATAAACAAAACTGAATGTTGTATTTACTTCTCCCCTTATTTTGTTACTACAGAAAGCTTAATTTAAAAGGTGGATGATACCGCTGTTTCCTTAGACACTGCCACCAAACAGATTAAAGAAACCTCTCAAGAGAAAAGAACCCATGATATATTTACAGGAGCAACTAACGGTTGGTTTGTAGGCATTCTAAGGGGTGGGTGGCAAGCTTGGGTTTTCCAAGGGTCTCTAATCTTCATATTTCTCCTATTAGTTTTCCCAGTCATAATAACTTGGAAACCTACTAGAATGAAAATGAATACTTCTTTAAATCAGGCTACCTTACAGTGAACTACCACACTCCAAATAAGGACTGTGGCCAGTTAGACCCCAATACTGTTGAACTGCCGATATTGTCTGAACTTGGTTACTTTGGTTTGGTTCATTTCGTAAGAACTATTATTAAAGAGTATGCCTTGGCATTTTGATATTATCCTCTTGACAGTCATAATCATAGTCCCCCTGGTACACTATATCCTCTCAGTTCTTAGGTGTTTTGTGGCCAGGCTCAGTGGCTCACGCCTGTAATCCTTGCATGATTTGGGAAGCCAAGGCGGGCGGATCACCTGAGGTCAGGAGTTCGAGACCAGCCTGGCCAACATGGTGAAACTCCATCTCTATTAAAAAGGCAAACATTTGCCAGGCATGGTGGTGGGCACTTGTAATCCTAGCTACTCAGGGGACTGAGGCAGGATAATTGCTTGAACCCAGGAGATGGAGGTTGCAGTGAGCTGAGATCATGCCACTGCACTCCAGCCTGGGTGACAGAGTGAGACTCCATCTCAAAATAATAATAATAATAATAATAATAATAATAATAATAATAATAACAATGAAAGTTTTATATGCAGTCATCCATTGAGAGTTGAATGGGCTCACCCCAACTGGGTCAGCAAGTACATAAAGAATCATTCAGCTGATATAAAGTGTGACTTGTGAATTCCACATTGATACCAAGGAAGACCTGTGAAGCACCATACTAAAACTAAAGAAGACCTGTGAATTCCACACTGAGACCAAATAAGTCTTTATGATGGTGACAGAGAGTGGCATCAATGCCTAAAGTTTTGGCCAATCTCTCTAAATTGAGAGGGTGACCAAAAGGAAGGAAGTGTTAAAGTGAACTAAATATGGCCTGAGAAGGACTCCGTACTTCTATATTTGAGTCCTTGTGGATGAACCGTAACCTAATTGGACTGGTAGATAAGACTGAAAACCTAACTTAGGAGAATGCATCTGTAACAATTACTGAATCTTGGCCAATCCCAGCGGCGACACTTCAACCAATTATATACTGCTGAGTGTTCAGACTGTGTTCAAATAAGGCAAACTCCAACCTGTTTGCAAAAGTCAGCTGTTTCTGTACCTCACTTCTGATTTCTGTATGTCACTTTCCCTTTTTATCTATAAATTTGTTCTAACCACGGGGTATCGCTGGAGTCTCTCTGAATCTGTTGTGATTCTGGAGGCTTCCTGATTCATGAACTGTTTTTTTTTTTTTTTTTTTTTGCTCAGTTAAACTCTGTTAAATTTGATTTGCCTAAAGTTTTCTTTTAACAGATCCTATACTACCTTTAGTCCTTCTCTTGGTTAATTGATTATCGTTAAAAAATTGATTAAGCCTCTGTTTGAACTTAAACTTAAGATAGGTCTGACAATGTCTCCTGATTCCATTCAAGAGGAGGAAAGATTCCAAAGATTCTCATCTTTTCTCCCCATTACACCTGCAATTTAGTTAATTACATGATTGTCTTAGTTTATTCAGCGTTGTTGTAAAGGACTACCTGAGACCGGGTAATTTATAAAGTAAAGATGTTTTATTTGTCTTATGCTTCTGCAGGCTGTACAGGAAGCATGGTGCCAGCATCTGCTTGGCTTCTGGTGACAGCCACAGCCTATTTCCATACTCATGGTGGCAGGTAAAGGGAGCCAGCCAGTGTGCAGCTCACATGGGGAGAGAGGAAGCAAGAGAGAAAGAAGGGAGGTGTCAGGCTCTTTTGAACCACTAGCTCTCACTGGAATGAGTGGAGTAAGAACTCGCCGGCCCACAGGGAGGGCATTAGTCTATTCATGAGTAATCTGTCCCCATGGCTCAAACCCTTCTTATAAGGCCTCACCTCCAAAACTGAGGATCAAATTTCAACATGAGGTTTTGAGGGGACAACATCCAAACTATAGCAATAATGCTTTTTTTTTTTTGTAATTTGTATTATTTTATAACATTTACACGTCATTTTGCAACCGCAGTTCCCGTACATTTTAGCTTGAGTTCTATTGCCCAGTGTTCTCACAGATTTCCTGTTGGCCTCTTGGTTTTCTGAAGCTCTTTTTTGTTCCCATCCCATCTCAAGAAGGATTTGTGTTAGCTAGTATTTGGCTTTTTCTTTGTGTAAAACTTTGGTTAGTGTCATTTTATTTTTGTGAATTAAAGATAGGTAGTCTAGGGTAACATTCTGGATCTAACTGTTATTTTCCTAAAACTTCTCTGTACTGTGTTCTCATTTCGTTTCTTGAATTTTGCTGGGAGAAAGTCTGCAGCTAGTCTGCAAGCCTGAGTTCCTTAATCCCAGGTAGTTTTGACTTTGCAGGAGGGAGAAAGCTTGTATATTATTCAGATAATTCAATTGTTTCTTTACATTTAAAAGGCTATTACTACTAACAGTTCATGTTCCAGGTTAATTATTCTGTGTCTACCTTGGCTGTGACATGTTGTGCCCTTTAAATATGTAGATTTAGATTGTTTCGGGCAATTTAAAATTACATCTTTAATACTTGTTATTTTCTGTTCAACTTTTCTAGGGATATTTATTATTCCTATGTTAGTATTCTATTGTGTATCTTCCAGATATATACTTTTCTCTATTTATTGGTGGACATGCATTCAGTGGTAAGAAAAATAAAACCAACGGAAAATGACTAAATATGATAAAACACATAGCTGCCCCAAAGATTTTTATAAATTCTTTTTGCAAATTGCATTCATGATTGTGTCCTCTCTCCTCTTCATTCTTTCTTCCTGCAGTAGCAGGGCCAATGGCTGCCGAACTCCTTCTTACCCTTGTAGTATAGCCCAGGGAAGATCTATCAGTGGCTGGAGAAATTAAATTTAGAAGGGGAAGATCTCAGGTGAAGAGAGGGCTGATCTTGCAGAAGTGAACCTTCTCTTCACTTTCCCATGTGTACCCCCCAGTACAGCCCAATGTATCCTCAAACTCATTGTAACTGTGGAGGAAACAGAAGGGAGACCCTCTCTTTTTCTCCCAGGGCCTAAGTTGTAAAAGACAATTTCGATAATATCACAAATTGAAAATATTAAGTCACACGTGGTTTTCAAATCATTGTTTGTCTGGGATGCTATATTGAAATTCTGAATGCATTATAATTTAGAAACAGCTTGATGAACACCATTTATTATAATGGTAGTACATTATGTACAATATGTTCACTATTAGGCTCATTACTCTGATACATATTAGTGAGTTGAACTGGCAGTCTCACCAACTTAGAAATGAACTTTGGTAGCACAGTTCAATCAAATGCTAGACAAGACCTGTATATCTGGATACTCAGAAAGAGCCTAAGCATTGGTTTCAGCAACTAGTATAGGTGCTGGAGTCAAGCAACATAAAACTGGCAGTTTAGGTCCACCTTTCCATCTTTGCAAGCATATTTATGAAGGTAAGCATTTAATTTTTAGAGCTGTTTTAAAAACAAATGCTACTGAAAGGAGTGACATTAGCAAAATTGCAGACTAGGAAGCTCCAAGCTGTCATTCTTACATGGAACGTCAAAAAACAATGAGAAATGGGCTGAACTAACCTTATAAGAGCTCTGGAAAACAGCAAAAGGTCTGTAGTATCCAAGAAAACACCCAAACAAGAAAGAGCCTCATTCAAAATGATAGAAAACTTTGTGTCATTTTTATGTACGCTTTTCCCATTTCCTTTTTTAGCACAGAAATGTCTTGGTCTAGAGGAGGTAGGACCCAGTTCCCAATTCCATCACTCAAACCAGAGAGAGCAAAGCAGACCTCATTTGCAATGTTCTAAACTGTCTGGGGGCTATTGAAAGAACTGGTCTCTGTATTGTTTAACTCAGATCTCAGATGAGGAAGGCAGACAGAACTGCTTGTGAAAGCTTCAGAAAGACTACCAAATGCCTGGGGTGGGCGATGACAGTAGAGATATACAATAGATCATTTAAGATCTTATCAAGATACAAGTATTTCTGGTAAGTTAAGTACCTGGGGAAAATACAAATATCAGTTTTGTTATAATTTCGGTTTGTAACTCAACTTTTTATTTTCTTCAGAATTAAAAGAAGCTAGGATAAGATTTTTTGGGATATTAGGATTTTCAAAAGCCACGTATACTGGAGAAAGCAAGACATATGCCCATGTACAATGCATGTTCAGAAAAAGATGTGAGAAAACCTTGAGCTTTCAATTCAGGCTAATCCTTAGGCTCAGAGCACAACCAGTGAAGCAGTCATGGACTGCCCTAGCAAAGAGTCAGTCTGTGAAGACTTAGAGAAGTGCCTGATTTTTGTTTTTGTTTTTCGAATGTTCAATTTTTAATAAAATATCACAAGTCATATAAAGTAATAGAAAAATATGGCCTACTCAATGAAAGAAAATAAATTAACAGGAACTGTCCATGAAGAAGCATAGATATTGACCTTACTAGAAAAGACTTTAAAACAACTGCTCTTGAATATGCTCAAAGAGCTGAAAAGAGTAAAAAGAACTAAGGGAAATCAGGAAAATGAAATACAAACTAGTAGAATATTAGCAAAGAGATGTGAATTATAAAAAGAAACCAAACAGAAACTCTGAGGCTAAAAATACAATTATTTAATTAAAAATTTACTAGAGTGACTTAACAAAAGATTTGAGTAAGCATAAGAAAGAATCAGGGAGCCAGGTGCAGTGGTTGACACCTATAATCCCAGCACTTTGGGAGGCTGAGGCAGGTGGATCACTTGAGGTCAGGAGTTCAAGACCAGCCTGGGCAACATGGTGAAACCCCATCTCTACTAAAAATACAAAAAATTAGCCAGGCATGGTGTTGGGCACCTGTAATCCCAGCTACTCAGGAGGCTGAGGCAGCAGAATCGCTTGAATCTTGGAGGCAGAGGTTGCATTGAGCTGAGATTGCACCACTGCACTCCAGCCTGGGCAACAGAGACTCCAGCTTAAAAAAAAATTAAGAAAAAGAGAAAGAATCAGTAAATGTGAAGACAGGAAAATTGAAATTATTGAATCTGAGAAGCAGAAACAAACAAAAAATAGAAGAAAAGTAAACAGAGCCTAAGGGATTTGTGGTGTACCATCAAGCTGACCAATGTACACATTGGGTGAGTTTTAGAGGAGGAGAGAGAAAAATGGCAGAGAGTTATTTCAAAAAATATTAACTGTAAAGTTTCTAAATTTAATGAAATATGTGAATCTACAAATCAAAGTATCTTAATAAACTTCATGTAGAATAAATTTAATGAGACCCACACTATGACTAATTATAATCAATCTGTCAAAAGCCACAAAGAGAGAATCTTAAAAATGGCAAGAGAAAAGTTAAATGTCATGTTCAAGTGATACTCAATAGGATTATTAATAAATTTCTCAGCAGAAACCCTGTAGGCCAGAAAAAATTGGGAAGATACATTAAGTGTTGAAAGAAAAGCATCTGTCAACTGAGAATTATGTATTGAGCAAGCTTGTCCTTCACAAATGAGATCATTATTAAGAAATTCCCAGATAAATCAATGGCAGCATTGATTATCACTGAATCTGTCCTGTCAGACAGTCTAAAGGGAGTTCTCAAAGTTAAAATGGAAGGACACTAGACAGTAAAGCAAAACCTTTCGAAGAGGTAAAGATCCCTAGTAAGTTAAGTACCTAGGGAAATATAATAACCAGTTTTGTTGTAAATTTGGTTTGTAACTCAACTTTGTGTTTTCTTCAGAATTAAAAGACAAATGCATAAAAATAAGAATAAATATATACCAGTGTGTCCACCATGTATACATTTATAATGTATGGTAGCAATAGCATGGTGAAAAAGCAACTGTAGAGGAGTAGAGTTTTGTATGTGACTGAAGTTAAGTTAGTATTAATTAGATTGTTATAAATTTAGGATATTCTATTTAATCCCATGGCAACCAAAAGAAAATATCTATGGAAAATACATTGGGAATTGCATGGACGGACAACTGGAAGCAGCTAATATGCATCGATGTCATGAAGAGCAACGGATGGGGCAAGTAAATACAGCACCTTCAACTGAAACATCCAGGGACTCCCATTAGGACTAATTGAGGAAACAGCTCAACCCACAGAGAAGGGAGAAAAGCAAGGCAAGGCAATGGCCCACCCAGGAGTGACATGGAACCAAGGGAAGTTCCCTCACCCAGAGAAGTGGTCAATGAATGTGCAACCCCAGTGTCCCACACTTGTTCCATAGATCTTTGCAACCCTTGGGTCAGGAGATCCCGTTGTGAACCTACTCCACCCGTACTATCAGTTTGATACACAGAGCTATGTGGAATCTCACAGAGCAGTTGCTCAGGCATGCACAGAGACCCAGGAGCTTTAGATACTCTGGCATTTCAGGCATCTCAGCAAAAGTAGCTGCAACTCTGGAAAAGTGGGAGGTTAGACCCCCACAATACTCCTGAGAAAGTGGCTGAATCCAGGAGACTGAGCAGTGATGGTCTGTGGGCCCCACTTCCACGGTACCTCACAGGATAAAAACCTACTGGCTTGGAATTTCAGCCAGCAACCAATAGCAGCATTGTGCCTCCTTGGGATGGAGCTCCTGTGGGGAGGGGTGGAAGGGGTGCCACTTCTGCTGTTTGGCCACTTGGCTATTATATCCTTCAGGCTTTGGAGAGTCCAAGCTGACCAGGGGCAAAAGGGATCCTGCAGCACAGCACAGCTGCTCCTCTAAGACATGGCCAGACTGCTTCTTTAGGTGGGTCTCCAACGGTATTCCTCCTCACTGGGCAGGAACTCCCAAATGGGGCCTCCAGCCACTCCCACCAGTGTTCTCTGGCCAACAGAGATTTGAAAACTCCCTGGGACAGAGCTTTCAGAGGGAGGGGCAGGTCAACATCTTGGCTGTTAGGGTGACTTAGCCATCCAGCCTTCAGGCTTTGGAGAGCCCAAACCAACCAGGGGTGGAAGTGATATCCTAGCACAGCACAGCTGCCCTGTGAAAACATGCCCAGACTGCTTTTATAAGTGGTTTCCTGATCCCGTTCTTCATCACCAGCCATCGCTCAGTTCAGTCAGCCCAGGGTGCAGGGTCCGTGCTGTGGGTCCAAGCCAGGGGTTCCCTGTGTGGTGATGAGCAGTGGGGGGGGGGGGGGGGGGACCCATGGGAGACAGACTGACCTCCTCTCCTTGGGCTGACTGCAGCTTGTTGGAGGTGTGGATAAGGCACTTAGGGTCTTTTCACCAGGTGGAGCCTTCCAATCAGGGTCTCTGGCTACTCCCACCAGTGTTCTCCAGCTGACAGAGGATTCAGACCTCCCTGGGATGGAGCTCCCAGAGGGAGGCGGAGGCTGCAATCTTTGCTGTTTGGGTGACTTAGGCATTCCAGCCTTTGGGCTTTGGACTACTGGAAGCATTACCCCAGCACAGCACAGATGCCCTATAAAAACATGGCCAGGCTGCTTTTATAAGCAGGTCGCTAATCCCGTTCCTCATCACCAGCAATCACTCAGTACAATCAGCCCAGGATGCAGGGTCTGTGCTGTGGGCCCAAGCCAGGAGTTGCCTGTCTGGTGATGAGCAGTGGGGTGTGTGTGAGACCCTTGGGAAACAGACAAGTGTCTTCTCCCTGGGTCAACTGCATCTTGTTGGAGATGTGAATAAGGCACTTAGAGTCTTTCCCTCCACATTCCCTCCCCATACATAATATAATATGTAATAGCAGCTTCCCCTGAGCCCACGACAACTTTCACATCACTTTGCTAACATGTGTCTGCATGGGCGGGTTTTGCTTTACTTGCCCCATCAGCATGCAGGAGTGCACCGTGCCCCACAAACCCCACCAACCACCATTGCGGATGGAGCCTTGGTGGGCACAGAGCCAGCAAGACCTGTCTCTGCCAGCACCCAGCTCTTGTGCTCATGCTGTGCAGAAAACAAGGAACCCTCCCAGGCCCTGAGTAATTAATCTTGCTTGTGGAACACAGAGAAGGCACCCAGACCTGCACTAGCCAGCACCCCACCCCAAATCAACACCACCTCCAGTGCAACAGCACAGTCTCCTCCAGCAGGGGCCCCCTGTTCTCCCTGCAACTGTCTTGCCTCTGTCACTGTGGTGATGACTGCATGGTGGCAAGCACTCCTGCATCTGTGAGCACTCGGCTGCAGCTGCCACACTTTGGTCTCCTCAGTACAGTAGGTCTAAACCTCAAGGAGCAAGAGAACAAAGTTAGGGCCCAATACAAAGTCCCTGGAGTTAGAGCATGTAGTCCAGAAGTTAGGAGTTGAACACTGTCTCCTTAAAATCCTCCAGAAATGAAGCCAGTTGACTGAATCTACCTTATACCACAATCTAACCCTCAAGGTCACCAAATAGGAGAAAAGTCAAAAACAAACAACAACAACAAAAAAAAAACAATTCAAAGGTCAACAGCCTCAAAGATCGAAGGTAGATAAGCACACAAAAATGAGAAAGAATACGTGCAATAACACTGAAAACTCAAAAAGCCAGAGCACCTTCTTTCCTCCAAATGACTGCATCACCTCTCCAGCAAGGTTTTCAAACTGGGCTGAGGCCGAGATGGCTGAAATGACAGAAGTAGAATTCAGACTATGGATAGAAACAGAGTTCACTGAACTACAAGAGTATATTATAACCTAATTCAAGGACACTAAAAATTATGATGAAATATTGCAGGATCTGACAGACAAAATAGCCAGTATAAAGAAGAACATAACTGACCTGATAGAGCTGAAAAGCACACTGTAAGAATTTCATAATGTAATCACAAGTATTAATAGCAGAATAGACCAAGTGGAGAAAAGAGTCTCAGGCTTGAAGACTGCCTTTCTGAAATAAGACAGGCAGACAAGAATAGAAAAGAAAAGAACGAAAAGGAATAAATAAAACCTCCAAGAATTATGGGATTATGTAAAGAGACCAAATCTACAACTGACTGGTGTACCTGAAAGAGATGGGGAGAATAGAACTAATTTGGAAAACATATTTCAGGATATCAACCATGAAAATTTCCCCAACTTAGCTAGAGAGGCCGATATTCAAATTAAGGAAATGCAGAGAACCCCAGTAAGATACTTTATAATAAGATCATCCTCAAGACACATAATCATCAGATTCTCCAAGGCTGAAATAAAAGAAAAAATGTTAAAAGCAGCTAGTGAGAAAGGTCAGGTTACTTACAAAGGGAAGCCCATCAGACTAACAGCAGACCTTTCAACCCTACAAACCAGAAGAGATTGGGGGGTCAATATTCAACGTTCTAAAAGAAATGAAATTCCAACCCAGAATTGCATATCCAGTCGAACTAAGCTTCATAAATGAAGGAGAAATGAGATCCTTTTCAGACAAGCAAATGCTAAAGGAATTTGTTACCACCAGACCTGCCTTAAAAGAGCTTCCAAAGGAAGCACTAAATACGGAAAGGAAAGACCATTAACAGCCACTACAAAAACACACTGAAGTACACAGACCAGCGACACCATAAAGCGACCACATAAATAGGTCTGAGAAATAACCAACCAGTTAACATCATAACAGGATCAAATCCACACATATCAATACTGACCTTAAATATAAATGGGCTATGCCTCCACTAAAAGGCACAGGGTGGCAAGCTGGATAAAGAAACAAGACACATTTGTATGCTGTCTTCAAAAGACCTGTCTCACGTGCAATGACACATATAGGCTCAAAATAAATGGATGGAGAGAAATCTACCAAACAAATGGAAAACAGAGAACACAAAGGTTGCATTCCCAGTTTCTGACAAAACACACTTTAAACCAACAAAGATCAAAAAAGACAAAAAAAGGGCATTACATAATGGTAAAGGGTTCAATTCAATAAGAAAATCTAACTACCCTAAATGTATATGTATTCAGGAGCACCCAGATTCATAAAGCAGGTTCTCAGAAACCTTCAAAGAGAGTTAGACTCCCACACAGTAATAGTTGGAGACTTTAACACCCCACTGACATTATCAGACAGATCATCAAGACGGAAAATTAGCAAAGATATTTAGTACCTGAACTACGCACTGGATCTACATGGACCTAATAGATATATACAGAATTCTTTCTGCAAAAACAACAGAATATACATTCTTCTCATCACCACATGGCACATACTCTAAAATTGATCACATAATCAGAAGTGAAACACTCCTCGGTAAATACAAAATAACAGAAATAATAACAAACAGTCTCTCAGTCCACAGCACAATCAAATTAGAATCAAGACTAAGAAATTCACTGAAAAGTATAAAATTACATGGAAATTGAATAGCCTGCTCCTGAATGACTTTTTGGTAAATAATGAAATTAAGGCAGAAATCAAGAAGCTATTTGCAACTAATGAGAACAAAGATACAATGTACCAGAAGCTCTGGGACACAGCTAAGGCAGTGTTAAGAGGGAAATTTATAGCACTAAATGCCCACATTAAAATGTTAGAAAGATCTCAAGTTAACACCCTAACATCACAACTAAAAGAACTATAGAACCAAGAGCAAACAAGGCTCAAAGCTGTTAGAAGACAAGAAATAACCAAAGTCAGAGCTGAAGTGAAGGAAATAGAGACATGAAAAATCATTCAAAAAATCAACAATTCCAGGAGCCATTTTTTTGAAACAAATTACTAAAAGAGACAGACCACTAGCTAGACTAATAGAGAAGAAAATAGAGAAGATTCAAATAAACACAACCAGAAATGACAAGAGGGATATTACCAGTGACCCCACAGAAATACAAACAACTATCAGGTAATACTATAAACACCTTTATGTACATAAACTAGAAAATATAGAAGAAATGGATAAGTTCCTGGACAAATACACCCTCCCAAGACTGAACCAGGAAGGAACTGAATCACTGAACAGACCAATAATGAGCTCTGAAATTGAGGCAGTAGTAAATAGCCTACTAACCAAAAAAAGCACAGAACCAGATGATTCACAACTGAATTCTACCAGATGTACAAAGAAGAATTGGTATCATTCCTACTGAAACTATTCCACAATATTGAGGAGGCGGGACTTTCTATAACTCATTTTATGAGGCCAGCATCATCCTCATACTAAAACCGGGCAGAGATACAACAACAACAACAAAAGAAAACTTCAGGCCAATATCCATGATGAACATTGATGCAGAAATTCTTAACAAAACACTGGCAAATCAAATTCAACAGCACATCAAAAAGCTTATCCACCACAATCGAATAGGCTTTATCTCTGGGATGCAAGTTTGGTTCAACATACACAAATCAATAAACGTAATTTATCACATAAACAGAACTAAAGACAAAACCCACATGATTATCTCAATAGATGTCGAGAAGGTTGTTGATAAATTCAACATGCAGTCATGTTAAAAACTCAATAAACTAGGTTTTGAAGAAACATACCTCAAAATAATACGAGTCATCTATTACAAACCCACAGCCAACATCATACAGAATAGGCAAAAGCTGGAACAATTTCCCTTAAAAACCGGCATGAGACAAGGATGCCCTCTCTCATCACTCCTGTTCAACATAGTGTTGGAAGTTCTGGCCAGGGCAATCAGACAAGAGAAATAAATAAAGGGAATCCAAACAAAAAGTTAAGAAGTCAAACTATCCCTGTTTGCAGATGACATAATCCTATATCTAGAAAATCCTATTGTTTCAGCCCAAAAAGCTTCTTAAGCTGATAGACAACTTCAGCAAAGTCTCAGGATACAAAATCAATGTGCAAAACTTCCTAGCATTCCTATACACCAACAACAGTCAAGCCAAGAGCCAAATTAGGAATGAACTCACATTCACAATTGTCACAAAAAGAATAAAATATCTAGAAATACAGCTAACAAGGGAGGGGAAATAAGAACTACAAACCACTTCTCAAAGAAATCAGAGATGATGTAAATTGGAAAACATTCCATGATCATGGACAGGGAGAATCAATATCATTAAAACGGCCATACTTCCCAAAGCAATTTATGGATTCAATGCTATGCCTATTAAACTACTGTTGACATTCTTCACAGAACTAGAAAAAAACTATTTTAAAATTCATATGGAACCAAAAGAAGGCCAAATAGCCAGGACAATCCTAAGCAAAAAGAACAAAGCTGGAGGCATCATGTTACTGGATTTCAAACTATACTACAGGACTACAGTATCCAAAACAGCATGATACTGGTACAGAAACAAACACATAGACCACCAGAACAGCATAGAGAACAAAGAAATCTGACCACAAAGCTATAACTATCTGATCTTTGACAAACCTGACCAAAACAAGCAATGGGGAAACGATTCCCTGTTTAATAAATGATGCTGAGATAACTAGCTAGCCATATGTAGAAGATTAAAATTAGACCACTTCCTTATGCCTTATACATAAATTAACTCAAGATAGATTAAAGACTTAAATGCAAAATCCAAAACTATAGAAACCCTGAAAAACAACCAAGGCAATACCATTCAGGACACAGGCACAAAGATTTCATAATGAAGACGCCAAAAGCAATTTCAACAAAAGCAAAAATTGACAACTGGGATCTAATTAAACCAGAGAGCTTCTGCACAGAAAAAGAAACTATCAACAGAGAGTAAACAGGCAACCTACAGAATGGGAGAAAATTTTTGCAAACTATGCATCCAACAAATGTCTAATATCCAGCACCTATAAAGAACTTACACAAATTTACAAAAAAATTAACAACCCCATTAAAAAGTAGGCAAAGGACATGAATAGACACTTCTCAAAAGAAGATGTACATGTGGCCAATAAATATATGAAAGAAGCTCAATATCACTGAGCATTATAGAAATGCAAATCAAAACCACAATGAGATAACATCTCAGTGAGTCAGAATGAGTCAGAATGGCTATTATTAAAAAGACAAAAAATAACAGATGCTGGACAGGTTGTGAAGAGAAAGAATGCTTATACACTGTCAGTGGGAATGAAAATAAGTTCAGCCATAATGGAAGACAGTGTGGCAATTCCTCAAAGACCTAAAGACAGAAATACCATTCAATCTGGCAATCCCATTACTGGGTATATACCCAAAGGAATGTAACTTGTTCTATTACAAAGACTCATGCATATGTATGTTCATGGCAACACTATTCACAATAGCAAAGACATGGACTCAACCAAATGCCCATCAGTGATTGACTGGATAAAGAAAATGTGGTACATATGCATCATGGAATGCTATGCAGCCATAAAAAGAATTAGATCATGTCCTTTGCAGACACATGGAAGGATTTCGAAGCCATTATTTTTAGCAAACTAACACAAGAACAGAACACCAAATACCACATGTTGTCACTTATAAGTGAGAGCTAAATGATGAGAACACATGGACACATAGAGGAGAACAACAGACACTGGGGCCTATCAGAGGTTGGAAAGTGGGAGGAGGGAAAGGGTCAGGAAAAGTAACTAAAATAACTAATGGGCACTAGGCTTAATACCTGGGTGATGAAATAATCTGTACAACAAACCCCCAAGGCACAAATTTACCTATGTCTCAAACCTGCACATGTAGACCTGAACTTAAAATAAAAGTTAAAAAAAGAAAATACACAAAAAGAAAAAAAAATGAAGTAAAATGTATCACTACAAAGAGTAAACACTAATAAAGGCAGTAATGAAGAGAATGACAGACAAATGGACTGTAAGACATATTAAAATCCAATAACAAAATGGTAAAATTAAGTTGTCTCAAGTGCAAATATAAAATATGCCCTAGGATAGACCATGTGTTAGGTCACAAAACAAGCCTTATTAATTAAAAAAATTGTAAGTATACAAAGTATCTTTTCTGATAAAAATGGAGTGAAACTGTAAAAGAATAATAGAAGTAAAACTGAAAAAATCCATGAATTTGTAAGAACTACACACTCTTAAATTGGATCAAAGAAGAAATCGAAAGGTACATTAGAGGGGATTAGGGAATAAAATGGTAGCTAGAAGACGGGACTAACATTTAGCTTCCACTTGGACAGACAGACAGCATGTGGAGACTCACACTGTAAACTTTTGCTCCAAGAACCATCATGGGAACATACCAGGAAGGCTATAACAATTCATAGATCCTTTGAAAGAAGCAGCGTCCTGCTGCAAACTCTGTGAGACAGCCAAAAAACTGTGAATTCCCTAAGTGTGAGAGGGGGAAATGTCTGCCTCTGAACAGTATCTGCCCTGGGGAATCTGACAATTCAGATTACAGGAGAATGATTTAACCTTACCTAGAGCTGAAACAGGGTTCAGGAGTTCAAGACCAGCCTGGCCAACATGGTGAAACCCCGTCTCTACTAAAAATACAAAATTAGCTGTACGTGGTGGCTTGTGCCTGTAATCCCAGCTACTCAGGAGGCTGAGGCAGGAGAATTGCTTGAACCCAGGATGCAGAGGTTGCGGTGAGCCAAGATCATACCATTGCACTCCAGCCTGGGCAACAAGAGCAAAATGCCCTCTAAAAACAAACAAACAAACAAAAAACTCATAGGAGGAAACATATAAATAAATCCTTGTAATCTTGAATTAGGCAATGATCTCTTGGGTACAACACCAGAGCAGGCAACAAAAATGTAGATAAATTGGATTTCATGAAAATGAAAAACTTTTGTTTATCAAAGGCCAGTATCAACGGAGTAAAAAGGCAACACACAAAATGAGAAAATATTTGCAAATCATGCATTTGATAAAAGATGATAACCAGATTATACAAAGAAATCCTACAACTCAATGACAAGAAAATCGTTTATAAAAGGGCAAAGAACTTGAACAGACACTTCTACAAGTAAGATGTGTAAATGGCCATTAAGCACATGAAAAGATGTTTGACATCACTAATAATTAGGGAAATACAAACCAAAACTGCAATGAAATACAAACCAAAACTGCAAATCATATTTGTTAGGACAGCTAATATAAAAAACAAAACAGAAAATAATAAGCGATGTCAGCAATGTAGAGAACTGTTGGTAGGGCATGTCAAATGGTGCAGCTACTGCGGAAAATAATATGGTAGTTCCTCAAAAAATCCAACAGAATTTCCATATAATCCAGCAATTCCACTTTCGAATATCTACGCAGAAGAATTGAAAGCAGGGACTTAAAAAGATACTTGTACACCAGTGTTCATAAAAAAAAAAAAAAAAAAATACAAAAAACTAGCCGGGCGAGATGGCGGGCGCCTGTAGTCCCAGTTACTTGGGAGGCTGAGGCAGGAGAATGGCGTAAACCCGGGAGGCGGAGCTTGCAGTGAGCTGAGATCCGGCCACTGCACTCCAGCCCGGGCGACAGAGCGAGACTCCGTCAAACCCCCACCACAAAAAAAAAAAAAAAAAAAAAAAAAAGCATGCCTATGAACACGATAGCTAAAGGTGGAAACTACCCAAATGTTCATTGACGGGTAGCTGGATAAGTGAATGGGTTCTGTACATATGATGGAGTATTACTCAGACATAAATCATTCTTGTTTCTATTTTTATTTTTATTTGTTTTTTATTTTGAGATGGAGTGTCGCTCTGTTGCCCAGGCTGGAGTGCAGTGGCGCAATCTCGGCTCACTGCAACCTCCACCTCCCTGGTTCAACAATTCCCCTGCCTCAGCCTCCCGAGTAGTTGGGATTACAGGTGCATGCCACCATGCCCAGCTAATTTTTTTGTATTTTTAGTAGAGATGGGATTTCACCATGTTGGCCAGACTGGTCTTTAATTCCTGACCTCAGGCAATCCGCCCGCCTCAGCCTCCCAAAGTGCTGGGATTGCAGGCGTGAACCACCTCTCTGACCAAGTAATTCTTATTCATACTATAATATGGATAAACCTTAAAAACGTAAAGTGAAATAATCCAGACACAGAAAAAACTATGGTTGCACTTATATGAGGTATTTAGAATAGTCAGGTTCATAGAGACAGAAAATAGAAAAGGGGATGGGGAAAGGGGAAATATGGAGTTATTATTTAATGGGTACAGAGTTTCAGTTTGGGATAATAATAAAGGTCTGGAGATGGATAGTGGTAATGGTTTCGAAACAATGAGGGTGTACCTAATTCAACTTAATTGTACACTTGAAAATAGTTAAAATAGTAGATTTTATATTATATATGTTTTACCACAATCAAAATATTTTTTAAAGTTCATGCTAAATTTAATACATTCTCTTTTTGAACGTTGTCAAAATAACAGATCTCTAGAATAATCACAATCTCTAGAATAATATTCAAGAAATATATAGCCAGTGCATTTAGTAGGAAAACTAATTTCCCTTAGTGCATTTCTTATTTGATTCAAGTAGCCTTCATAAACTAACTCCTTAATCTTGCTGTAACACTGGTGCCATCCCATCTCACGAAGGCTGCCTCCTTGAGAACAGATGCATTCGGGGCAGTTCTTCCATGCCGTCCTTGCCTACCCGTCGGAATTGAAATTTTTACTTCCAGCATCCTCTTTGTTTATGATTACACTTACTTTTTTTCTCCAACTACATTTCATCATTTTAACTGCTTACTTAGGGTTTTGTTTTTGTTTGTTTGTTTGTTTGTTTGTTTTTGAAACAGTGTCTTGGTCTGTCACCCCGGCTGGAGTACAGTGGTGTGATCCTGGCTCACTGCAACATCTGCCTCCTGGGTTCAAGAGGTCCTTCCACCTCAACATCCCAAGCAGCTGGGGCTACAGGCATGTGCCATCACGCCCAGCTAATTTTTTGTATTTTTTTTTTGTAGAGGTGGAGTCTCACCATGTTGCCCAGGCTGGTCTTAAACTCCTGGACTCAAGAAATTGGCCTGCTTCTGCTTCACAAAGTGCTAGGATTACAGTAATTAGGGGTTTTTTTTTTTTTTTAAAGAAAATTCCTTAATGTTAAAAAATTATACAGTAGAGAGTGAACATCTAGAGTATCCAAATCCTTCCAGCTAGTTTTAGTCGTACCAGGATCTATGCAGCAAGGCATGAACTTGAGAATACATTTGTGCTCTCCCATCTCTGGCCGTCAAACCTTGGACTGTCTACTTCCTTAAGTATCAATTCTCCCTAACTTCTGTGCCCTGTTGCTGCCTCAGTTCAGCCCTTCATCTCTCCCCTCTGCGATTCCTGATGTCTCACCTGACTTGTCTCTCTGTCTCTAGTCTCTTCCCTTCCTAATCCACTTCAAAGTTACAGCAAGCCCAGAAAACCATCAGTAGAAATTAGATCAAGTTGCCAGCAGCCTTCCAAAAAGAGATCTTTGAAAATATATATATATTTCCGTAACAAGAACGAGTAAAAAGATGGAAAAGATATGTTAAAGAAATGTTTCTTTTTCAAAGAGAGAGATGGGAAAAAAGGGCCAACGCAATTAGAATATCTGGGTGGGGTGGAAGCAGGTGGGGAGGGACAGTATTAATGAGGTCATGGTGCAAAACAGTGACAAATTAAATTATACCAAATGCAAGAAGACATCAAATGGCACTCTCCTCAATTTCTAGTCTCCCTTTGCTTTGGGTCCAAATTCACCTTGATGTCCCTTGGACTGTGGGAAGCATATGTTTTCTGTTCTGCTCCTCCCCACTGAGTTTTACAGAGCCAGGCCCCTAGCAGGACGCAGCTAGCAGGAGTTCCATGCAGCCTGTGATTGGGCAGGCAAATCTCTAAACTCAAGAGTTCAGTAGTATAACATTAAGCTCACTTGTCTGAAGATATGACATATTTGGTAATATCAGCCTTAAATGATGATAGCGCTGTTTTGTTCTCAGCTTCACTTCTGTATATGCTTTCAAAAAATTGTAAGATATACGTAACATAAAATTCACCACTTTAACCATGTTTGAATGTACAGTTCAGTGGCATTAAGTACATTAATATTGTTGCACAGCTATTGCCACCATTCGTTTCTAGAACTCGTCATCTTGCAAAACTGACACTCTGTCCCCATCAAACTATAACTTTTTGCTCCCCCTTCGCCCAACCCCTGGCGACCACGATTCTATTTTCTGTCTTTATGAATTTGACTATTCTAGACCCTTCATGCAAGTGGAATCACACAGTATTTGTGCGATTGGCTTTTGTGATTGGCTTGTTTCACTTACCTTAATGTTCTCAAGGCTCATCCATGTTGTAGCATGTGGCAGAATTTCCTCTTTTTGGGAAGATTAATAATAGTTTATTATATATCTATACCACATTTTGTTTATCCATTCATCTGTCAATGGGCATTTGAATTTATCCCACATTTTGGCTATTGCGAATAATGCTGCTATGGACATTGGTGTACAAATATATCAAATATATGCTCGAGTTGCTGCTTTCAATTTTTTGAGTATGTATCCAGAAGTGGAATTGCAAGATCATATGGGAAATCTATGTTGAAGTTTCTGAGGAACCATCATACTGTTTTCCAGAGTGGCTGCATCATTTTACATTTCCAGCAATGGTTCCCCACATTCTCACCAACTGTTGTTATTTTCTGTTTTCTATTTATTTATTTATTTATTTATTTATTTATTTATTTATTTATTTATTGAGACAGAGTCTCACTCTGTCACCCAGGCTGCAGTGCAGTGGCATGATCTCGGCTCACTGCAACCTCTGCCTCCCAGGTTCTAGCTATTCTCCTGCCTCAGCCTCCCGAATTGCTGGGATTATAGGCGCCCGCCACCACGCCCAGTGAATTTTTGTATTTTCAGTAGAGACAGGGTTTCACCATGTTGGCTAGCCTGATCTTGAACTCCTTACCTCAGGTGATCTGCCTGCCTCGGCCTCCCAAAGTGTTGGGATTACAGGTGTGAGCCACTTGTGACCCTCTGTTTTTTTTTTTTTTTTTTTTTTTTTTTTAATTAGCCATCCTAATGGATGTGAAGGTATTTTCATTTCATTTTGACTTGCATTTCCTTAATGATGAGTGATATTGAGCATCTTTTCATATGCTTATTGGCCATTTATATATCTTCCTTGGAGAAATGTCTATTCAAGTTCTTTGCACATTTCTCCATCATTTGTTGTTATTGTTCAGGTGTGGAAGTTCTTTAGATTTTGGATATTAACCCCTTATCAGATGTATAATTTGCAAATATTCTTGCCCATTCTGTGTGTTGCCTTTTTACTCTGTTGATTGTGTCCTGATGCATGGAGATTTTAATTATGATGCAATCCATCTATCCATTTTTCATTTTGTTGCCTGTTCTGTTGATGTGATATATTTTGGTGTCATTGCTAAATTTAATGTCATAACACTTTTTTCTAATTTTTTCAAATATTTCTTCTGTTCCTGTCTCTCTTTCTTCATCTGGCATTCCCATTATGCGTAGAGTATACTTTTTGTGCCGTCCTACTGTCCTTGGCTATTCAGTTTTGTTTATTTCAAGCTTTGTTTTCTTCACTTGTCGGTTTTGGAAGCTTCTGTTGTCATGTCTTCAAGCTCTGGTATTCTGTCCTCAACTGTGTCCTTTCTACTAATGAACTCATGAGGAGTACTCTTTGTTTCTGTTACAGTTCTTTTTTTAACCTCCTATATATATATATATATATATTTTAGTTATTCCTTAGGATTTTCATCTCTCTGCTTATACTGCCTATCTGCTTTTGCATGTTGTCTACTTTGCCCATTAGAACCATAAGCATATTAATTACAGTTGTTTTAAATTCCCTGTCTAATAATTCCAATCTCCTTGCCACTGTTTGGTTCAGATGTTTGCTCTATGTCTTCAGATCGTGTTGTTTTTAATTTTTTTTCTTTCTAGTGTGCCTTGTAATTTTTAAAAATAGTCCAATACGATGTACTTTGCAAAAGAAATTCCTATTAATAAGTCTTCATAATGTGGTGATGAGGTGTAGGAGAGAGAAAGTGTTCAGTAGACCTCTATTTAGATCTTCTAGTGAGTATGTGGCTCTAGTCTGTGAACTTCACATGTATTTCTCAGTTTTATTCTCCCCTCTTAGCGGGGCCACAGGATGGCTAGAGCGGGCGAGAGTTGGGTATTTCCCTTCCCAATGTGGAAGACTAGGGGAAACTGGAGTTGGGTATTACCTTTCACCCGTGTCACTTAGGCTCTAATAATACCCCAGCAAGTTAGACTCTGGTTAATTAGTTTCTTCTGAGGGCAGGACTTGTTCAGAGGAACGGAATACACTGGTGTGTTTCAAAATGCTTCTTTTTTCCTTCTCGCTGCTGCAAGTACAAGGAGATTTTTCTCTGATATTTACTGTGGGAATCTGGCTGATTTCCTGGGGGTAAATCTCACAATATTGTGGAGGCCTTGTGATGAATCCCCCTGGAGTTTTTAACTCTCAGAGTTATGTACTGACTCTCTGGCAGTTCGTCAATTACAGTTCAGGTTTTTCTACCCCAACACTGAGTCCCATGGTGGTGTTCCCTCTTGAGTCTCTGCCGGTAAGCTGTGACTCTTTGTATTTTTCTGCCTGTCTTTACAGTCTTGGGGGCAGTGGTTTGTTCTTTGTCCTCTCCTTTCTTTCAGATCCAAGAAGAGTTGTTGACTTTTCAGTCTCTTCAGGTTTTTTACTTGTTTTTAGGATGGAAGGAGTAATAACTTTGAAGCTCCTTACATGCTGAACCAAAAACTGGAATTTCTTTTTCTGTTTTCTTCTAAGAGTTTTATACTTTTGGTTCTTATGGTTGGACCTTTGATTCATATAATTTTTGTACATGGTATAAGGTAAGGTTCAAACTTCACACTTTTGCATGTGGATATCTAGTTTTCCCAGCATCATTTGTTGAAAAGATGGTTCTTTACCCTTTGCATTGCATGGTCTTCACATTTTTGACAAAAATCACTTAACCTCATATAGAAGGTTTGTTTCTGGGCTATCTATTCCATTGGTCTAGATGTCTGTCTTTATGCTAGTAGTACACTGTTTTTGGAGGCTATACCATTGCAGTAAGTTTTGAAATCAAGAAATGTGAGTTCTCTAACTTTGTTCTTCTATTTTTTAAGATTATCTTGGATATTTAGATTCCATTAAAATTCCATACAAATTTTAATATGAATTTTTCTGTTTTTTCAAAAATGTTTGGATTTTGATAGAAATTACATTAAATCTACAGATGGCTTTGGATAATATTAACATCTTAATGATGTTAAGTATTCTAATCTATTAACATGAGATATCTTTCCATTTATTTGTATTTTATTTAATTTCTTTTAGCAATGTTGGATAGTTTTCAGTGTATGAAACTTTGGCATTGGCTGGGTGCAGTGGCTCACGCCTGTAATCCCAGCATTCTGGGAGGCCGAGCTGGGTGAATCATTTGAGGTCAGGAGTTTGAGACCAGTTTGGCCAACATGGTGAAACTCCATCTCTACTGAAAATACAAAAAATTAGCCAGGCGTGGTGGTGGGCACCTGTAATCCCAGCTACTCAGGATGCTGAGGCTGGAGAATCCCTTGAACCTGGGAGGCAGAGGTTGCAGTCAGCCGTGATTGTGCCATTGCACTCCACTCCAGCCTGGGTGACAGTGCGAGGCTTCATCTCCAAAAAAAACAAACAAACAAACAAACAAAAAAAAACCTTTGACATTATCAGTTAAGTTTATTTCTAAGTATTTTTATTCTTTTAATGTTATTGTCAATGGAATTGTTTCTTAACTTCCTTGCCAGATTGCTCATTGTTAATGTATAAAAATACAACTCATTTTTACATGTTATTTTCTTTCTTGCAACTTTGTTGAATTCATTTATTAGCCTAACAGTTTTCTCTGTGCATGTGTGTGTGGAATCTGTAGGCTTTTTCTACAACTAAGATCATGGTGCCTCTGAATAGAAATAATTTTACTTCTTCCTCTCAAATTTGGATTTGATTTCCTTTTCTTGCCTAATTATTCTAGCTAGGACTTCCAGTACCGTGTTGAATACAAGTGGCAAAAGAGAGAATCTTTGTTTTGCTCCCAATCTTAGAGAAAAAGCTTTTAGTCCTTCATGATTATCATATTAGTTGTGAGTTTTTCACATATGGCCTTTATTGTGTTAGGGTAGCTTCTTTTTTTCTATTCCTAGCTTGTTGAGTGTTTTTATCATGAAAGGGTGTTAAATTTCGTCACATGCGTTTTTTTTGCATCAATTGTGTTGATTACATGTGTTTTTCCTTCTTCATTCTAGTTATGTCGTGGATTACATTGATTGGTTGATTTTCATACGTTGAATCATCCTTGCATTGCAGAAATACATCCTACTTTGACATGGTGCATAACTTTTTATGTATTGGTAAATTGTATTTGCTAGTACTTTGTTGATATTTTTGCATCAATATTCATATAGAATATTGGTCGGTAGACTTCTTTTCTTACAGTGTCTTTAACTGACTTTGGTATCAGGGTAGTGCTGGCCTCATACAATTTTTTACGTGACTGAGAGGAATTGTCTGTTAAGTATTTGTTAAGTTTTTGCTTACTGATCAAATCTCCCCATTGGTCATAGGTATATATAGATTTCCTATTTCTTCATGTTTCTGTCTTATCTGTGTTTCTAGGAATTCATTAATTTATCTTGGTTATCTGATTTCTTGGCATACAGTTGTTTATAGTACATTTTTATAATCCTTTGTATTTCTATAATATTAATAGTAACGTATTTTCTTTCATTTCTGAATTTAGTAAATTGAGTCTTCTTATATTTAAAATGTATCAATCTAGTTAAAGGTTTGTCAGTTTTGTTTATCTTTTCAGAAAGTCAGTTCTTGGTTTCGTTAACTTTCTATGGTTTCTCTCTTCTCTATTTGGTTGATCTCTGCTCTAATTTTTATTATTCCTTTCATTCTGCTAGCTTTGGGTTTAGTGTATTCTTCTTTTTCTAGTTCTTTAAGGCATGATATGGTTTGGCTGTGTCCCCACCCAAATCTCATCTTGAATTGTAGCTACCATAAGTCCCACCTGTTGTGGGAGGGACCTGGTGGAGGTAATTGAATCATGGGGCAGGTGCTGTTCTTGTGATAGTGAATAAGTCTCACGAGATCTGATGGTTTTATAAAGGGGAGTTCCCCTGCAAACACTCTCTTGCTGCCACATGTAAAATGTGACTTTGCTCCTCATTTGCCTTCAGCCATGATTGTGAGGCCTCCCCAGCCATGTGGAACTGTGAGTCAATTAAACCCCTTTTCTTTATAAATTACCAGGTTTTGGGCATGTCTTTATTAGCCATGTGAGAACACATTAATACAAGGCATAAAGTTTAGGTTGTTAATTTGAGATTTTTTTTTTCACTTTTAATATAAGCATTTACAGCTATAAGTTTCCCTTAGCACTGTTTTTATTGCAGCTCATAACTTTTGAGATGTTGTAATTTTATTTTCATTTATGTTAGCTATTTTATAATTTCTCTTGTGATTTTTTTCTTTGATCAACTGGTTTTTGTTTTGGGGATTTTCCAGTTTTCCTTCTGCCATTGATTTCTAGTTTCATTCCTTTTTGAACATAAAAGATACTTTTATGGATTTCAATCAACATTTTAAAAAAATATTGAGATTCATTTTGTGACCTAATATATAATCTAGCAGGGAAATTTGCATGTATACTTTAAATTCTGCTCATGTTTGGTGGAGTGCTATGTATGCGTTTGTTAGTTCCAGTTGTTTTACAGTGTATTCACTCTCTGCTTTTTTATTAATCTCTCATTTAGTTCTATTTTTTAATTTAAAATGGAATATTGATGTCTCCTACTATTACTGTAGAGTTGTCTATTTTTCCCTTAATGTTAATGTTTGTTTTTTATATTTTGGAGCTCTGATGTTTGGTGCATATATTTTTATAATTGTTATATTTTCTTAATAAATTGAATTTTATCATTATATCATATATTTATCTCTTATAACATTCTTTGACTTGAAGTCCATTTTTCTAATTTTAGTATAGCCCCCCTCTGCTCTCTTGGTTACTATTTTCATGGAACATCTTTTTTCCTTATTTCACTTTGAACTCATGCATGTCCTTAGGCCTGAAGTGAATATTTTGTAGATAGCATATAGTTTTGTCTTATTTTTCTGCATATTCTGTCAATCTATGCTTTTTGATTGGAGAATTTAAAGTAATTATTGATGATATAAAACTTGCTATTACCCCTTTATTTTTTTCTATGTGTATGATAGGTTTTTTGGGGGCCCTCATTTTCTTCCTACTGCCCTCCTTTGTTTTCAGTTGTTTTTTTGTAGCAGAATATTTTCATTTTTTTCTCATTTTCTTTTTTTTTTTTTTTTTTTTTTTTTTGAGACGGAGTCTGGCTCTGTTGCCCAGGCTGGAGTGCAGTGGCCGGATCTCAGCTCACTGCAAGCCCCGCCTCCCGGGTTCACGCCATTCTCCTGCCTCAGCCTCCCGAGTAGCTGGGACTACAGGCGCCCGCCACCTCGCCCGGCTAATTTTTTTTGTATTTTAGTAGAGACAGGGTTTCACCGTGTTAGCCAGGACGGTCTCGATCTCCTGAACTCGTGATCCGCCCGTCTCGGCCTCCCAAAGTGCTGGGATTACAGGCTTGAGCCACCGCGCCCGGCCCTCATTTTCTTTTGTGCATATTTTACAGATATTTTCTTTGTGCTTACCAGGGGATTACATATAACATCCTAAAGTTATAAAAATCTATATCAAATGTGTAACAACTTAACTTCAATTGCGTGTAACAAAAAAAGCCCTCTAGTCATTTACAGCTCTGCCCTCCCTTTATATTATTAAATGTCATGAATTACATCTTTATGTATTTTATATCCATTATATACAGTACTCATTAATATAGATTTATAATTATTTTATGCTTTTGTCTTTTAAATTATATAAAATAGTAAGTGGAGTCAAGAACCAAAATTACAATAATAGTATTAATTTTTTTTTTCCCTCAGTTATTTACCTTTACCAAAGATTTCTAAAATTTTGTATGGCTTCAAGTTACTGTCTCGCATCCTTTAATTTCAACTTGAAGAATTTCCTTTAGGATTTCTTTTGGGATAGGTCTAGTGATAATAGACTTGCTCAGTTTTTGTTTACCTTGGAATGTCTTAATTTCTGCCTCATTTTTGAAAGACAGTTTTGGGAGATACAGAGTTTTTGTTGATAGTTGTTTTATATTTAGGACTTTAAATACATCATCCTACTGCCTCCTGGCCTGAAAAATTTCTGCTGAGAAATCTGCTGATAATCTTATTGGGGATCCATTGTACATAACATGTTGCTTTTCTCTTGCTACTTTCAACATTCTTTGTCTTCAACTTTCGACAGTTTCACGTCTTTGGATTTAGTCTACTTGGAGCTCATTGTCATTCTTGCATTTATATATCCATGTCTTTCTTCAAATTTGGGAAGTTAGGACTTTTTTTTTTTTTTTTTTTGCCTCCTTTTTTCTTCTGAAGTTTCTCTAATGTATATATTGGTCTGCTTGATGGTGCCTCATAAATCCCTTAGGCTCTGTTCACTTTTCTTCATTTTTTTTTTCTTTTTGTTGCTGAGACTTGATATCTTAAAATCATCTGTCTTCAAGTTTGCTGAATCTTTTTTCCACTTGCTAAAATCTGCTGTTGAAGCCTTCTGGTAAATTTTTTAATTTAATAATTAATAATTTAATAATTAATAATTTAATAATTTAATAAAAATTGTATTTTTTAGCTCCCAAGTTTTGATTTGGTTCTTTTTAATAATCTCTTTACTGATATTCTAATTTTGCTCATATGTCATTTTTTTCTGATTTCCTTTAGTTCTTTGTCCATGTTTTCTTTGGCTTTTTGAGTATGTATAGAACAGTCTTTGTCTAGTAAGTTTTTGTCTAGTAAGTTCGAAGCCAGTGTTCTTTAGAATCAGTTTTTACACATTTATTTTGTTCCTGTGAATGGGCCATATTTTCCTGTTTCATTGTATCCTTTGTGAACTTTTGTTGAAAATTGGGCATTTAAATAAAAATAGCCACACTGCAGACTTTGCAGACTGCCTCTGTGCAGGATAGATCCTTATTAATCAGCTTGGCATTGAGGTTTAAGGTCTTCTGTGACTCTTTTGGGGATGCATATTCCCTAGGACTGTGTATGTGCCATTTTCCCAGTACCCTTATATACATGACTGTTTTTACATGTCTTAATTTTCCTAGGGGTTTCACCCCTTCTTCTTCCCTGGCCTTAGATGTTCTATTGTGGTCCTCTGCCTATAATATCTTCCTTCCAGATATCTATGGGTCTGAAGTTCCCCTGTAGTTTTCAGGCATTCCAACACCCACCACTGCTTTCAATATCCCCTGACCTACTATCCAAACTGCCATCATTCTTGTGTGATTGCTGAGTCAGGAAAGACAGAAACTCATTCCTTGGGTGGTCCCCAGACAAGCTACAACACTGCAAACAAGTCCTATTCTTTTATTTTTTTCCCAAGAAAGATACCAGGAATTAAGTGGCTTCCTTTGGCACTCTGCTAGGGAGGGAATGGGGCAAGGTGAGCACAAACACAATGCCATTTTCTACCATTTAGAGTTTGTTTTTTCTTGATTGGGCATTCACTTGGTTGCTACAGATCCTTGGTTGGCTTCTAGAACTTTCACCGAGCTATTCACTCAGTCTGTTATTGCTTGATATTTCTATAGGGAACAAGAACCTGGAGTTCCTAGTTTGCCATCTTGCTCAAATATTTTGATTCCTGTATATTCTTAGGTATGTTCTTTATTGTTTTAGAATCTAGGTAGTGAGGGAGGTAGCAATTATGTACATCCTCCCTCAATTTTTTTTTCAACCTGACATGCTGAAGAAATGATGAGAAAGACTCATGGTGTCTAACTTCCTAGAGCTTATAGAATAAAGGAGAAGACAAAAATAAGCATATAGATGACTGATATACAAGAATAAACATATCATAATCTAGACCGTAAAGGAAGCAGAAACTAGGGGCTGGATGATGGAAAGTGTCCTGGGCAGTCCAGGCTGCTATAACAGAATACTACAGACCGTGGATTAAACAATAGAAATTTAATTCTCACACTTCTGGAAGCATGAAACTCCATGATCAATGTGCCACGAAATCTGGTGTCTGGTGAGGGCTCTCTTCTAGGTATGCACATAGCCACCTTCCTACTGTGTCCCCACGTCATGGAGAGAGAGTGTGCTGGTGTCTCTCCTCATATGAGGCTCCCCCATCATTATCTAATTCCCTTCCAAAGTCCCTATCTCTAAATACTATCACATTGGGCATTTAGGCTTCAAATATATGAATTTGGGGGAGGGTTACAAATATTTAGTCATATCAGGAAGTATATTAGTTTGCTAGGGCATCTGTAACAAAATATCAAAACTGGATGGTTTAAAAAAGATAGATGTATTGTCTCACAGTTCTAGAAGGTTGAAGTCCAAAACCAAGGTTTCAACCTTGTTCCTTTTAAAACCTTGGGGAACAATCCTTCCTCACTTCTCCCAGCTCCTGGTGTTTGCTGGCAATCTTTGGCATGCTTTGGCTTGTAGATGCGTCACTCCAGCCTTTACTTCCATTGTCACATGATGTTTTTCTCTCTGTGTGTCTCTTTCTCTCTTCTTACAAGGATACTAGTCATGTGTTCTACAAGGGGTGTTCCCCGTAGGGGCCCATCCTACTCCAGTATAACCTCTTCTTAACCTATTCTATCTGTAACAGCCCCGTTTCCAAATAACGTCACATTTTGAGTTACCAGGGGTTAGTATTTTACTTATCTTTTTTTGGAGGACACAATTCAATCCAAAGCAGAAGGTGATGAGACTTTAAACAAGGTGATCAAAGAATGCCTGTCTGTGGATAAGATTTTTAGGGGTATATTGGAGGCAAGGAATCCGGTGAAACAGCCATGGCCATAAAAGCACACAGACCCAAGTAATGGTATGTGCAGCAGCCCCAGTGGGAGGAGGGCCAGGGTGAATTTTGAGAATTGAAAGAAAGCCAGGCCCATTGGCACCTGTGAGTAAGGAAGATGACCTGAGATAAAACTGGAGATGTAGCAAGCAGCTGGATCGTGAGAGCTTTATAAGCCAGATGAAGGTTTGGGTTTGATTCTCAAAGCTCTAGAATATCCTGCTCTGCTCATCCTGGCTGCTGCAGGAACAGACTGGAGATCACACAGGTCGGGGAGACCACTTAGGAAGCTGATACTCACCTGGTAATTCCTTCAATCTTTTTGATTTTTCCGAGGGGACAAATGAGTGAGAGGGACAGAAAATGTTTTTGCCTACCACTTATACAAATGGAGAAGATCTAACAGACAGGGAGAAGTGAGGGTGTGGAAGAGACAGATACTTAGAAAGAAGAGATCCTGAGCATAGGGGAGACATAGGCCTGCTGAAGAGGCATAGCTATGTGACTGGCCTGGAATTAGGGTGCTTGAAACCCATATTCTATTGTGATGCTGGGGAGCAGGATATGATTATCTGCGGGACAGCTGGAGTGTGGTGCAGGAAATGTCAACGGGGAAAGGGAGAGCCATGACAATAGAGGCCAGAGGTGTGGTGAATCTTTCAGGTAGCCAGGTAGAGAGGAAGACCACCAGGCCAAAAGGATGGCAGATGATGACAGGATGAAGAAAAGAGAATGACATCATCCAAAAAGAGGCAAGATTTTGCCGCTGGGAGTAGAAGATATGGCCCAGAAAAGACCATGAGACCAGAGGAAGGAGAACTTCTGCTTGAGATGTGACCAGAAGCAGGGACCTGGAGAACAGTCCTTCCACAAAGAAGTTTATGAATAGGACACAAGCATTCCAGAGGATGTAGTGGAAGGTTTGGGGAGGAGGGAAGGAGAGGAGTGTGATGGGTTGGATCCAGGAATGCACAGAGAAATGTTAGTGCGTAGAGTTACATTTTATGCATATAATCATCTGTTCATGTTCACTAATATTTTGAGTAGACCGAGAAAACTAGGTCAACCTCACATAAGGCAGGGATGAGAAACTCTCTGAGATTACGGAGAACAGATGTCAGCTTTAGCATCTGTGTAGCTCGGGTAAGCTGAAAAGATTAATGGGGCACACATGGTATCAAAGGAAGGAAGGAAGAAGAACGGTGAAACCTTGTTAAACTTAAAGGCATCTAGTAGTACAGTTGGGTGGTACAGCCTGAAGGGATGATTAAAAATAGAGAATCAGGATTGAAGCCAATGGAATAACACTATAGCTTTATCTGCTGCAAAGAAGACCTACCTCTGAGATTCTTTATTTGCAACAAAATGGCACCATCCTCTGAAAGTCACCCTTGGGGACTGTGGGGGATGCCATTGGGCACAACCTTATCCATCACGCAGGACTGAAGCTCTTATTGCACCAGTGGCGATACAATAGAAATACACATTTCAGTCCCACTTTGGACCTACTGATTCAGAAACTCTGAAGGTGCAGCTCAGCAATCTGCTTTTTAGCAAACAATCCAGGTGATTCTGATGCACAGAAGGGTTTGAAACTCATTGAGCTAAAACTAGTTTTTAAATATCACACATCTATAATTTTGGAGTATCACTGCGGAAGGCTCTCAGCTGACTCCCTTCCTTGACATTACCTTCTGCTGAAGACAGCCAACTTGCCCAAAATTATATTCCTGAGGAGTGAGGAGAGACGACACACAGACAATGACTGATCCAGGGTGGCTTTCTTGCCTCAATATGGGCTGTCTTTGAAGGGCCACCCCAACTTCAGAGCTCTTATGTTTGGACCAGTTAACTCACGGACAAGAATGAAAGGAAAATTTTATTTTCTTCTTCCATTCTGGGGGCAAGCCTTTATGTGCTTCCTTTCTCCGAGATCTGCAGAGCATTTTGCACTTCAGGGCTGTGACCTGAGTTTCCAGGATTTGGCTCCTCCAGAGATTAGGACGGAGTGACCCTGTTGAGGAGGGCATGGTGACTGGGGCTTGAGGCACAGAGAGACCTGGGCCAGTCCTGGAGGTGGGCATCCTGGCTGGTGACAAGACTGCTGGGAAATGGAGTGTCCTCTGGGCAGCAGAGGCCTGTGCCCCACCCTTGTATGGTAGAACTTGAGAAGGGACAGCTGGGAAGAAACCAATGTTGTGATGTCAGGAAAATCTGCTAAGTCTTCATTACCGAAACATCACAGAGGATGGGGTGCATTGTTCCCCGGAGCACATTCTACCAGCATGGTAACTTTTCAAGAATTTTAGAGGAGATATGTTGACAGGGCATTTGCTAAATGTATAATTAAAAAAAAATTGTAGTGCGATGAGTTTCAAACTCTGCTGTGCACCAGAATCACCTGGAATGTTTGCTAAAAAGCAGATAGCTGGGCTCCACCTTCAGAGTTTCTGAATCCATAGGTCCAGGGTGGAGCGGACATGTGTATTTATAACAACTTCCCAGGGTTGCTGATACTGCTGGTCCCCAGAACCACTGTCTTAGAGAGAGCAGGATAAAAGTAAGACAAAGAGACCCATGGAGAACATAGTCCAAAGGCATGTGTTTTCATTCACTGCATGCTTGCTTGCTCAGCACCTGATCAGTGCATTTACTGCCTTCTCCCTTAGTTTGTGTCCCCAGTGTCAAAATTTGGCCCTTCCTCTTTGTCGGCAGTGTCTGGCACTCTGTGGACCAAGGTCATAAATGGAGCTACGAGCCATCACACAGACCATGCTGGCCTGGTAGGGGAGCAGAGCTGATGTGTACCTTGAGGGATGTGCAGTTTGTATAATGTACAAGGTGACCAGCAGAGGGTGAGAGTGGCCTGGGGCTCAGCAGGTGCATCCTTCACCCAGCTGGGTACCCAGAGTGCCTGCACCTGTCCAGAAAGTTCTTTGTACAAAGGGTCTTCTGCCCCTCAAGCCACACACTGTCTGGGCAGAGGGAAGGGTTGTGTCCACACAGAGAGGGGCCATCTTCTCATTTGCACAAGGGCCACGTGTGAGCTTGCAGAGTCCTAAGCTGTGAGATCAAAGCAGGAACTCGGCTGAAGAGGCTCTTTTTACAGCCACCCAAAGACCCTGGGGAAAGCGCACCTGTGAGACTGTGGAGAAGGATGGGGCTTCCCCAAAAGGAGTGACACTGGATAGAGTTACTGTTGAAAATGGAGGACTGTTATGTTTCTTCCACCTGAGCATTGAACAGCCCACCACCATTTGCTACTGGTCTCTGCATGACCTGAGTGGCATAGCTCATCTGGATTCCTGCTCTAAGCAGCATCAGCATTACCAGGGACCCCACTCCGGACCTACAGAATCAGAAAACCAGGACGTGGGCCAGCTGGAAGTGTTTTAACAAGCCCCCTCCTCCAAGGTGATTCTGATATATTGCGGTATTTGAGATACTCTGGCTTGGAGCTTCTCCACTTCTACCAAACTTGGGAATCTCCTGGATATTTTATTAAAGTCAGATTCTGAGACTGAAGTTCTGGAGTGTGGATTAAAAGTCTGTATTCTTAATAAGTTGCCAGGTAATGTGGATGCTGCAGATCCGTGAATTCACGTTGAGTAACAAAGGTTTATACTAGATTAATGGTTCTTGACTTTGACTTCTGTTTTACTCTTGGCTGTTATTAAAAAAAAAAAAACATAGACTGGGTAGCCTATAAACAACCAAAATTTATAGCTTACAGTTCTGGAGACTGGAAAGCCCAAGATCAAGGCAGATTTGGTGTTTGATGAGGGTCTGCTTCCTGGTTCATAGACGATGCCTTAGCTCTGTGGGCCCTCTTTTATAAGGGCACTAATCCCATTCATGAGAGCTCTGCGTAGAGGTCCCACCTCCTCACATTGGTAACTAGAATGTCATCATATGAATTTTTTGAGGACACGAACAGCAACTTCACATAAACACCTTGAAATATATGGATGTTTGGGTCTCGTCCACAGAGGTCCTGTGCCAGTTGTGGCACGAGTTGGGCTGGAAATTGGACCTGTTTTAAAATGTATTTATAGCTCCCCTGCTGATTCTAATGTGCAGGCAGATGTCAGGATCCCCTAGCCTAGAAGCAAATGGGACAGGCTCTTAGAAGGATATAAGTTAAGGGGAAGTAAAAGGAGGAATTTGGAAGCAATCTGCTCCTTCTGGCTGATGAAAGGTTAGGGATCGTAGGGAGTGCCAAAGAGGCTGAAGACATTGTTTTAAGTGAGTTGCTCCTTGTTTAAGTGAGGCCTCTGGGCCTCTGCTTCACATTCTCAGAACAAATAATGATGGCATGTGGCAAAAGGCAGGATTCTTCTGCATTGTGGGATATTCAGCCTAGAACTGGCTCTATTAGCTCCTGATTTGCTCTCCCTGATTCCACGCTAGCACTGGATTTTTGCCTTCAGCATTTTGACTTCTTTAATCTTTTTACCCTCCTTTGTTGAGTTCTTAAATTCCATTTTGTCATTTAACCTGATAACCTACATTTTGGTTGTCATGGAAAACAACATCCTGACTTGTAAAGCTGGATGGTTGTCTCAGGACCCAGAAACTGCATCAGACGGTGCCCAGAATCCACTGTCATCGTATTTGGAGCTTCCTCTGGGATGGGTTTCTGAGTGGGATACATTCGTTTGTAATGAAGAGGAGACCGTGGAGGACAGGGTGATCACTCTGCTTTCAGACATCATTAGTGTAGGGGCAGGTTTATTGACAGTAGCCTTAAATGACTTTAGTAAAAACAGTATATTTTTATTTTTATATTCCAATGGCCGTAGGATCAAGGCCATAATTAGGACGAACTGGGGAATAAAATAAGTTTTCTCGACTACAAGTTGTAAAATGTATAGTTTTTAAGTATGATTTTTAAAACACATATTTCCTGTGAATAGTAGGGCAGAATTTTACTTTGGAAATGAACTTCAAAGGTTAACATGTTTTAATTATTTAGAAAGTGAAGACGGGATTAAAACCGATAAATAGGATTCTACAACACCAATCAAATGTAAAGAACTACAGAATATTAATTTTGCTCAAGTCTTTTAGCATATTTGGTGTTACAAAAGAATGAGTAATATAACCAAGAGAAGAAATCTTCCTTCAGTCTGTAGTTCAAATTTAACATGGATCAATGTTACACTAAAGCACTTTTTAAAATGCCTGCACAGAATTGTTAGCCATTAATCTTTTTTCTTGCTGATTCACCTGTTTTTAATCAATGCGTCTTTGACAAAATTGTTTATCAATGTCAGGAAATACACGTGGTTATTTCCTTGAAATGCTAATGTGAAACCACTCAGTGAAAAGGCAATTCTAATCCAAGCTTGCCAATAGCGGTGTTGTCATAGGATTCTATTAAATTAGCATATATTAATCTACGCTGTGTGGTTGGCTATGGTATGGGTCAGGGCATTTCGTCTGCCTTTAAATGAGTTGGTTTTTAAAAGTTAAAATCTGGAAATGGAAAAAAAAGTCTATATGGTTAGTAGTAATTATAGTTGGAAATGCGAACAAAAGAATCTGGTTCCCTTTCAACGGAATTATTTTAATTCATTAAATTATCAGAAAATTCCAGTCCTCTCCATCTATTCCAGGAGCATGCAGTAGGTGGCACCTAAAAGCTCTTTGGAGGCGAGCAGGCGCCATTTAAGCAGGAACAGCAGCCTCTGCAGCAGTTGGCACATCTGAGAAGGCAGAGATTGAAGAGAGTAGGAGGAGCGTGCAGCGGCGGTGACAGTGCCAGGCCGGCGCGGCTCAGGCCAGCGCAGGTGCAGGGGCTGCGGGCGGGTGGAGCGCGAGAGCGCAGAGCGCAGGGCGCAGGGCGCACGGCCGGCGGGCGGTGCAGGGCGCACGGCGGGCGAGCAGCTGACAGCATCGTCACGGCGGCGGGAGGGAGCGCGCTGCGCCTGCCTCCGGGAGGAGCCGCATCCACACACCCTGCGCTGCCCTGTCCTGCGCGAGCGGAGCTCTGAAGAAGCTCTGAGCGGAGTTGTGTTCTTCCCCAGGTAACCGATTTCCGCCTTCTGCCGTGGCTTCGCTGTGTCCGCATTGGGCACGGGTGGCTTTGGCATGATTGTTTGCAGCCCCTGGAAAGGGATTACCGCTCTCTGGGAGGGCTAGTCAGCGTGTACTGGAGTTGGTAAAGGGGGAAGAAACCTGCATTTCTGTATCCTTGTTAGGAGGGTGAGCATCATGCGACCCTTGTCTAAAACATGTTCTTTTTAAAAAATCTGTATCTTACATATTATTAGGGATTCCTTCCAAAACAGGATTTACCGTTTTAGAAAATTCTACGGTGCAGGTGTTTCTGTTAATGTGGAAGTTTAATGGATTTAGGAAAAGAGTAAGAAGATGTGATCTAAAGTGAGAAAAATGCCAAGCACGCTAGAGACGGCCGTTTGGTTCGGCATGCTTTCATCCTCGACTGCTTCACTTCATGCGCTTGGCTGAGACCTGTCTAAATCTTTTGTCTGTCTTCTTAAAGAACGTGTTTCATGATATCTACGTGGGTTTCTTTCCGCTTCCTTGTTGTAAGAGCAGAAGATGGGCAAGGGGCTGCATCCAGTCCTCAGTTGTAAGACTGGTTTCCCATCAGATGACAATGACTGCTGACAGCTCCCAGGCTCGCCTGCAAAGCAGTGCTGGCTTTCGGCGGTGTGGGAACCTGCCTCTTTCGTCCTCTCTTGAAAAATGCTGTTTTTCCTCTTCAAAACTCCAATTCACATTCTATGTGGGTTTGGGAGACTTTTAAACTAGAAGCTCTGTGAATCATCTGTTACATCTATTGAATGTTGGAATACAACATTGTGGTGGAATTCAGTTTCTTCCTACTGTGCAGAGACACAGCTTGCCTTCCCTGGGAACTTATTTTACATATTTGCCCTTGTTATCTTTTAAATAGATCCCTTAGGATGTGAGAAGCTAGTCTAGCATGTCAGAACTTTCCTGCTTCAAACTAAAAATTTTCAAAAATATTATTTTTAAGGAAGATTTTCTAGGTAACGCTAAAAGTCTGGAGCATTTTACATTCCAAATCAGTCACAATGCGCTCCATTTCCAGTGGCATTTGGATTTGAGGAGGTGGAGTGGGAGGGAGAGAAAAGGGGAGGATAAAATTAGAATAAATTTAACAAATTTGTAGGGGAAATCATACTTTTTTTCCTTCTTGGTTATTGCCTGAAATTGCAAATTGTCCACAACTTTATCTATCTCTGGAAATGAAGGAGGCTTTGTGGGCCGGGGACAGGAAGACACATAGTTCATTTTATAGAAATAAAAGATACAGTGGCAAGGAAACATTTTCATCCCATTTAACAGATGGCATTTAATTTGATAATAGTCCCAGGCAAGCACAGGGAAAGGAAGGGGAAAGGAGGGGGAATTGCTGTCTATTCCAAGGCACAGAACTGCTGCTCACACTTCAGTGATCCTTGCAGATGGGAAGTATGTGTTCATGGTTATTGTAGAAACCTCCAGAATCTTTCTTTGTTACAGCTTCAATAGAGTTGTTCCTAAGAGGCGACTCAGAAAACATACAGATTGAATGCCAAGTTGTGGAAGTCACTTTTCAGCTTGTGTCTAACAACCCAGCGTTCTCAGCAAAGCAGTTTCCTCACGAGAAGAGTGGAGGAGACTTTTTTTTTTTTAAGAGATTATTTATTGTATGTTGTTCGTATCCTATACACCACACATGACTTTTACTGTATTGGAAATGTATTATTTCAGTGGTAAATACTGCATATCTTACTGAAAAATTAAAACCTTTTAAGAAACAACTAGGGTGCTTTTGTCAAAAAGAGAGTGTATCTGTGATAATAAAATGTATCGTTCATTCTTCTTCTAATTTGGAGACCAGAGTTGATATGTTCAAAATTAACCTATTGATTTAAGCAAAATCATCATTTCGCTATGACAAATGCCTTACATTTTTCTACCAGAGAATTTCTTTGTGAGAGGACCATTCTGTTGTCTGGGGTGGAGTGGTTGCCTGCCAGCTGTTTTAAGTAAGAAAAGTGCTTGGTGTTGATCTGTAACTTTCAATTCAGATAACAACCATCTCCAATTCTCACTCATAGGGTGGATTGGCTCTATTTTTCATCATTCTATCTACCTGGTATGAGTATTAACAGTGGACAGATGTCTCTTTAAGAGCAGAACTGATTTGTAGGACACTAATTGATTTTGGTTTTGATTTTTCCAGGAAAACAGCTGCTCAACCGAAAGGGAATACGATGGTTGTTATGTTGTCAAAATTGCTGATGGCTTTTTAAGAGTTAAATTTACTACTTCATGCATACATATTTAAACATGAACTTAAAATTATTTAGCTGGTGTCAAATAAATCTTTAGTTTTCATTATATTGCATGGCTCACAAGTCTCTCCTCACTGATGGGGAGGGACTCTTTGAAGTACTAAAAACAAATGCCCCCTCATGCTCTCCTTCTTTGCTCTCAACCACTGGCAAATTTAGGAAAGAGATTCCTTATAGCTGTCTCCTAAATGCAGTGAAGTGTTTTCTTAGAAATCAGTACTGTACAATAGAATTGAAATGTGTGAGTCACGTGCACAGTTTAAAATGTCCTAATGGTCATAATGGAAAAGTAAAGAGAAACAGCTGAAATTAATTTTAATAATATATTTAAGCCAGCATATAAAAATGATCATTTGAGTATAATCCATACAAAATACTAATAAGATATTTTACCTTTTTAAATACCTGCTGAGTACTTACAAGACATCTCAATTTGGATTAGCCGTGCTTCCAGTGCTCAGTAGCCCATGCAGCTGATGGCTACTGTATTGTCCAGCACAGCTATAGATCATTACTCAATTGATGGTAATTTAAAAGCTAAGATGTTCGGCACCATCACCAACTAAGCACTATCAAAAATAAACATACAAGTGATCTCAGATTACTGTGAGATATGTGTCCTTCTCCTTCCTGCCATTAACTGTGATGCTGTCTTGAACCTATTAGTTCTTTATCAGAAAGACAAAAGGATTAGATCAAATAATTCCTGTGATTCTATGAAAAATAACCAGTGAGTAGATATGGGGGATCCAACCTGCAAACAGCCTAGAGATTTATTGTGGCAGAAACAAAGGAAACAGGTATGCCTTAATGGGTGTCATCATTTTGCACCACTACGAACTTCTATCCTAAGAAGTACTGCCCCCCTGGGGTTGTTTCAGCATTATTCTTGATTACAGAGGTCAGCAACTTAGTCCGCAAGTCCCATTATGGATCAGTCAATTTTCATATAATTTCTTTTACTGAACAAGCAGTAGCAAACCCATTATAAAACTAATGAACAACTAGTGGGCTATTCTTTACTATGCAATAAAATATATTTCGCAGATCTTTTAGTATTATTATTCTTTACTGGTATGTGTTTGTGTCTATCTGACACCATTATATGAAGTTTAGGGTGAAATCTAATGCTTTGTAATTGACCCATGAATACCGGATTCTTGAAACACAGAAATTAATGACCTTAATGAAAACATGTCAATTTCTTTATCTAGTCCCTGAATACCTCCATGATCAGTGAGTGCTCGTGGGGTGGGTACCATTTCCATCACATGGTTCTCTGTCTCAGAAATTATGACAGGAGATTTAAAGAGGGCAGTGTTTTGTATGAAAGGATTTGGGGCAATATTTTTCTAAAGCTAATTAACGTCTGCAAAGTGATTATTTTTCTGAGAAAATAAGAACGCAAGAACTTTCCATTAGGCCTTTGCATAATAAACACACAGACGCCCTTCCCTCCTTTACCATCTTCAGATACTCATCGGAGCTCAGACAAAGGAGCCTTTGGAGGAGGCAGCTTTCCTTCCTCTGTCAACCTTACTTTCTGATTGTTTTATTGGAGCACCTTTGTGCCTTTTGAGTTTGGGAGTTTCTCTCTAGAAGAGGCTGAACAAAAAGGAAAAGTGATCAGAATCCAGGTTTCTGCATTGAGGGCAAATCCAGGTGGAGTCCACTCAGCTCTCTATTTGCATTAAAAAAATCCAGCTTAATGCCATTTTTGTGCAAACTTAGACTCATCTCCCCAGCCTTATTACCCAGCTACCTACCACCCCAATTACACGCATACACACACACACACACACGCACACACGATCAATGGAGCATTTCACTGCCTCCTTGCCTATAAAACAGTCATCTGACACTTAAAAAAGGATTGACTAAGCCTTTTGCTTCCTTCTCTTTACCTTTGTGCTTCTCTCTTGGGACTTCTTTGGCTTTCACTGGGTTCTTACTTACAGAATGAATGGGAGCAGACCACAAAATGTAAAACTGACATTAGGTTTTTAGTAAGGTCTGTGTAAATGTTTGCAAGCCAAGAAAAGATAGAACTACTGGATAATAGAAATGGCTGGGTAACCCAGATTTTGAAAAGAACCTGAATTTCTCTGAATATCATGAAAATCATGTGCTTATCTATTTTTTAAAAAATTTTGCCAGATTTACATATAATGCTTTGTGCACCTCTTTTTTATTCTTCCATTCTTTAAATGCTAGTTTAAATTCCTCCACATACACAAGAGTTTCAAGATGCAGAAACAAATCAAGTTGTTGTAATAAATATTTAAACATAAAAAACGAAAAGGTAAATATGGGAGAATTCTTAGTAGGGGAGGGACTTTTTAAGGATAAACTCAAACTGAAATACTAAAAAGGACAAGTTTGTTAAATTGGAATACACAGAAATTTTAAATTTCTGTCCAGAAGACAGTTAAAAATAAACAACATCAAAGGAAAGATATTTGCAACATATTTTAGATGAGGCCTAATTTTTTAAAATACAGTGCTTCTCAAATTTTGTAAACATCAGAATCACCTGATGGCCTTGCTAAGCCTGAGATTGCTGACTTCAAACCCACGTGTCTCTGATTGAGCTGATCTGACTCAAAGGGGACCAGGCGTTTCTAAGAAGGTCCTGGTGAAGGGGATAGTGCTGCTCTTTCCAGCACAGCTGGAGAGCCATGGCCTTAATCTAAGATAACACCATCCTGGCAAACGACTGAAAACTGAGCAAAGAACAAGAACGCACCGGTTTCAAAGATACAAATACCAATTACTTGGAACAGAAAAGATGCTCAATGTCAGCCAAATTAAGTAAATGCAATTAATTCAGTAATGAGAAACAGACATCTTGTTTCAATGGAAGGGATCATTGAAGAGTTTGATAATACACCATATTATGCAGGGTCTGGGGAAATAGCACTCATACAGCACCATGGGACAGGAGATGGAGAACTGGGTAGTAATTTTCAACAGCAACAGGCAATCTCTACCAAATTTGAAGGTACCTTCCCTTTAATTCTGCAGTTCCATTTATAGGAGTTTTCTCTACAGATAGGCTCAGAAACATGAAATATTTATGATTAAGGCTATTCATTGAGCAAAAGACTGAAAATAGTAAGAAAGTGGTTAATAAATGATAGCTTATTCCTCAGCAGAGTCTTACGAAGCTGTTAAAAAACACCATCTGACTCTATATATACTAATATGAACAAATCTGTAGATGGTTCCCAACTTGCAATGCTCCAATGTATGATGTTTTGACTTTACAATGGTGGAAATACTATATACATTCAGTAGAAACTGTACTTCAATTTTTGATATTTTCCTGGGCTGGTGATATGCAGTGATATATTGTATGATACTCTCTCACGATGCTGGGCAGTGGCAGTGAGCCATAGCTCTTAGTTATCCCCATGATCACCAAGGGAAACAACTGATACTCTATAATTGACTGTGTTGCCAGAAGATTTTGCCCAGCTGTAGGCTAATGAAGGTGTTCTGTGCACATTTAAGGTAGGCAAGGCTAAGCTATGGTGTACAGTAGGTTAGTTGTACTAAATGCATTTTTGACATGATATTGTCAATTTATGAGGGGTTTATCAGGACGTAGCCACATGGTAAGTTGAGGAACAACTATACATGACACACTGTGGATACCATACTTCCATGTGTTTGTCTATCTCTCTGACTAAATAGCTATCAGTTGATGTCTGTCTCTCTTTGACTATGTACCATTTTGTTAACACCAGATCACACTGCTGCTCCGTTACCAACAACCACTCAAACCGTTTAGTCACATGCTAAATGTTCCACTACCAACCCCTCTTCACATTCAATGTATGCTTTTGACAAGAGACCATTTCTGGCGATTGAGAAAAAAATCATGTTGAGTAAGTTGCCATTGGCAGTTAATGTGAAACAATGAGCCAATTAAGTCAAAACATTGTAGAAATATTCAACTTTGTCTGTTTTGTTGCATTTCAAACAAAATATTGTTGATTTTTGCACTGGTAACTTTTTGGTGATATGTTTATTCTTATAGAGGTGTTCTGTAAGAATATTCAGGGCCGGGCGCAGTGGCTCACACCTGTAATCCCAGCACTTTGGGAGGCTGAAGTGGGCAGATCACGAGGTCAGGAGATTGAGACCATCCTTGCTAACACGGTGAAACCCTGTCTCTACTAAAACATACAAAAAATTAGCCGGGTATGGTGGTGGGCGCCTGTAGTCTCAGCTACTCAGAAGGTTGAGGCAGGAGAATGGCGTGAACCCTGGAGGCAGAGCTTGCAATGAGCCTAGATTGTGCCACTGCACTCCAGCCTGAGCGACACAGCGAGACTCTGTCTCAAAAAAAAAAAAAGAATGTTCAGTTGTATTCTCTATCCTTTAGGACAATTCCAGATTCCACTGATGTTGTTCCACTTCCATTATGGAAACAGAAGCTATGTTTGGGGCAGAAGGGTCTTGCCCTGCAACCCTAAAACTGCAGATGGAACCCAGACCTCTTGGTTGTAGGACTTGTACTCAATAGGAAACTTATACTAATTAGAAACTGTGAATCTTTTACCCCAGCATTGAAAGATATGTAAATACTAATTATCATCTTATCTTCCATTACCTTCTCTTAAGACTGGCAAAGATCAACACATGAGACTCCCTGTTCTGACTCTAGTCTCCCGTGGCCTGGGCCTTCTCTGGTCAGGCTTATGAGGACACTTTTGCCCCTAGTGTTAAGGCTACATTCAAATCATGAATTAAATATCGCATGATGTAAGTATAACCCATGTTTTCCTCTAAACATGTGTTTTCTTGACCTCTTGGTGTAGTTGTTCAGAGTTCAGCTTTTGGTGTGGACCTTATATGAAGCATGTATAACATTTTTGATGTGTCAGAGAACATACACAGTTATCCATTATAAGCTGCCTAACATCATCGTTGCATTTTTAAAATGAATATCATATAAGTTTCAAAGTTGCTTGGCAATATTATAGGTTAGTCTGAAAGGCTTCCTTCTGCAACATTTTAGAATCCAGCGCTCCTCGTTCGGTTGTTACTAATTTGGATTAGTTTGAGTGCCTTCCCAGATTAGCTATGATTACTATGTCTAGGTGCACTAAAACGTTAGTGAAGATTCTGTCCCCAGATACCTGCATGGCGTGAAATGTTCATCCATAGCTTCCTTGTTTCTAGACCATGTTTCTGGCCCCCTAGGCTCTTGTGATTGACTGTTCTTCTTCCATGTGTGTTTGGACTTACTTAAACTTGAGTTCAAATGTGGATTCTGTCACTAGCTGTGACTTTAACCATCCAGAGCCTCAGTTCTCTCATCTGTAAAATGGGGCTACTAAGAGCTAAGTAAGTCAAAAGGTGTTTTGAAGATGAAGCTTGCCTAGAACCTCTGGATTCTAGCTAGGTAATAAGGATTCAGGCTGTTTGGGTGGCTGCTATCTGATGAATATTTGAGTGGTTCCTCTTTCTCAGTGTCTCAGGTTTATTCCTCTCTTTTACAACTTGGCATGAAGCCCATTGTCTTAGAGTTTGTACTTTGTTTCTGGATGGAATTCTGGCTTCAGCTTCAGCCCTTTCTCATTTACCAGAGCTCACACTCTCAAATGAATGTTAAAACGTTTGCTTTTTTCCTATGTATCTTTCTGTTTTCATTGGACCAACTGGGACTCTATTTTTCATCTGGTTAAATCCACTTTCCTCCTTTTGCCAATGTTCCTTTCCTCTGTTGACTGGACTCATCTCCCCATAGGAGTTCCTGACTCTAACTAAATTCGTATGGTTTTGAATATGAAAGAACATGCCTTGGATGATATTCTTGTTTTTCTAACCTTGAGCTGTTCATCTGTGTAAAGATCCTGGGCATCCTGGCCTTGACTGGAAGCCTGTCAAGGGCTCCTCAAGTATAGGGACTGTATGAGGTTATTGATCATTGGATTCTAGACACATTGGTAGCTATTCCCCCTTTTAGCAGTATCGCTAACCTGCCTGGTCACCGTGGAGCAGACACAAATAAATTTTCATTGATTAATGGCTCCTAGATCCTTACTATATGCCCTTGCTCTCTTCTGATCTCCTGGAAATTGTTCTTCACTCACCAAGGGTGTTGGCCCCTGGCCCATTGTCTTCCTCCTGACCTCATGTTCAGATATCATCCAAGGTCACTTCACTCTTTCTCCATCACTCTTCTTATGCTCCACAGGCACAGGAGGACCTTTTCAGGACTGGAAACTCTTGCATTTCTAGGGGACCAGAGGGAGCCTCCCCACTCTGACCATAGCACTTCCTTTTGACCCTCAGCAGGAACTTACATTTAATCTTGCTGGTGAATTCAGCTGTTACCTTCTCTTTAAAATGTATACATGTCTATATATCTGTACTTGAAAATTAATTTTTTAAAATGTAACAAATCAAAACTGTGTACCATGTAGCCACCAATTCACAGTCTTTCCTCTGATTCACAACCAAAGTCTCAGCAAGTGTTTCTGAGCTGCTTATCTCAATTTCTACATTTTATGCTCACTTCTCAATCCACTGCAATCTTATTCTACCCTGTGGTGCCATTGAAGCGCCTCTTGCTGGGTTCACCAGTGACTTGCATTGCTTTGCATCCAGTGGGTGACTGGAGGGTTAATGTTGCTACTGACTGAGACAAAGAAAACTATAGGGGAGCAGTTTTGGGGTGTTACAGGGTATTTAGACTTGTACATGTTCTGTCTGGGATGTGTGCATGGCACCCAGGTGGAGATGTTGAGGCAGGAGAGTGGTACATGAGCCAGCAGTTTTAGGGAGAGGTCCTGGCAGTGGGTGTGCAGTTGGGGGTGCTGGTATATGAATGGTATGCATATCAGATGCCCCCACTGACTGAATGAGTAGAGTAGCGGCAAAGGAAGAGTAGCAAAGATAGGGTGTGGGCTGTCTCACGGGCGAGCTAGTTGCAGTGATGGTGCTGCTTACCTCTCCTGCTGCCTCTACCCTCGTACAAGCCACCGTCGGCGTGTATTGGGATTGTTGCTGGAGACTTCTGACTGGAATCCTGCCTCCACTCCTGACCCTTGGCCCGCAGGCCCTCAAAGGGGTACTTTTACAATGGAGGTCCCACCCTATCACTTCTCTGCTCAAAACCCTCCCACTGTCTCCTGTTTATCTTAGAATAAAAGCTGACCTTTTCCCTGTGCTTACAAATCTCTACATGACCTGCCTGTCCTGGCCTCTTTACTTTGCTGACCTCATGTGCTTTTCTCTCTCCGTTCAAGAATTTATCCACATGTCTTGAGCACGTTGGACAAACATCTGTGTTTGCACCTACTGTTCTCTCTGCCAGAAGAAACCCTCCACCCACACACAGGTTTCTACAGAGTTCATGCCGTTACCTCTCTCCAACTTTTGCTAACATATCAACTTTTTAGGGAATCCTTCCCTGGTCTCTCATCATCTTTGATGCTCACTACGTATTTTTGATATATAATAAAAATATATTGTATTCATGTATTTTTGTCAAATGGTTCCACACTCAAGGAAATCCTGCATTTGGACAACCTTTAAAATTAATTTTTAAATTTGATTTTCAGGTTCTTAATTGTGCCGATTGGAGAGTTAATTTTAAGGACACATTTACATTGCTTTGAGCAATATCATGTAAGGGTGGAATCATTTTTATATGTCTCTTTTCAAAATGCTGTCTCTATAGGATGATTAGGTTTCCAAAGCAGGTACTGTGTCTCTCACCTTTAAATTACAGGGATGAAGAAAGTATGCATATTTTTGGAAAATACTTGCTCTATGGCTTGCTACTGAAGACCTATCAAGTAGAAAACATCAATAAATTTAGAACAGTGCTTTTTGTATAAAAGAAAAATACACACCTTGATATTAGTTCCACAACTCATTATTATTATTATTAGCTACAGAGTAACTAGCAAGCCATTGTGTGATAGAAAATATTTTCATGGTTGCTGCACATCTCCATGTAAAGTATTAGAAAGATTCTATTGTATTTTAAAAGTCTGATTTTTATAAATGAAAAATAACATATCCAAGTGCTTGCTATCTAGTAGCTCCCGGCTACTTTTGGCTTCAAGATCTTTTCTGCAATAGTGTAGTGATGAATGATGCGGTAAACTCACCTCTCATTCTGTTTCTATCATGTTATCACATATCTTTGTGTAAGTTTTTATTTCAATTGGCATTGCCAACCTTTGAGTGGTTTTAAGTAGAGATTTTCAAAAAACTTTATTTACTTTTTTATAGTTCAATTCTCTTCGCTGCTACAACTTTCCTTTATTGGACCACACACACACACACACAAAATGTATTTCCACAGCAAATAATCAATATGTACTGAGTGTTTCTGATGTACCTGACATTGGGCTAGAAGCATGGATGTGCTGGAGAATGAACCAAAAGTCCCTGCCTTCCTGTTGCTATTGACTGAGACAAAGATATTGATATTCAAGTAGGGAGTAGGAGAGAGAGAGAAAAAAAGAACAGAAATAAATGCATAAATAAACACTGAAAGAAGAATATATGTGCCAAAGTATCTTATTGTTGAAAGAGAATCATTCTAGCAAATAATAAATGAGCTGAGGTGTATTGGGAACATTTGTACTTTTACCCAACTGTTTTGCAAAGCTCTCTCTCTCTGTACCTTCTAATAGGGTGGCGCCCCTCTGTATCTGTGGCATCCACATCTGCAGGTTCAACCAACTGAAAAAAAAAAAATTGGGAAAAAGAAGATGGTTGTGCCCGTACTGAACACGTAGGCTTTCTTTCTCATGTCATTATTTCCTAAATGATGCAGCATAACAGCTATTTATATAGCATTTAAGTTGTATTAGATATGATAAGTAACCTAGAAATGATTTAAAGTATCCAAGAGGGTGTACGTATATAGGCAAGTACTACTCCATTATGCATACGAGACTTGAGTGTCACAAAGTTTGGTATTCACAGGTGTCCTGGAAACTATCCCCCTCAGATACAAAGGAACAACTGCATTGGTTTTTCACCCCGTCAGCAGTTTTTTTTTTTCTGTATGTCTTCCCATAGGATTTTAAGAAGTGAATTTTAGTTTGTGCCATACATTCTGGTGGATTATTGTGTGTATTTTGCCACAGCGGGAAAATAAATGTTTTTCCAGTGGCTCGTGGCTTTTTGCCTTTCACTATTAATAGAAAACCTCAAAAGAGGATTCTAAGCATTTTTTAAAAATCAAGCTTATTTAAATTTTGTAACACGTTGGATTAAGTATTGTGTGTTATTAAACTGTGTATAGAGATTTGTTTTTATGTTCTCCAGCAGTGCAGATGGTGTGAACCACATATGATTTTGTATTTGTAGTAACCACATTTTAAAAAGTAAAAAGATGAAATTAATTTGAAGTAATAGATTTTTAGGCTGGGCAAGGTGGCTCACACTTGTAATCCCACCACTTTGGGAGGCCGAGGGAAGTGGATCACTTGAGCCCAGGAGTTCGAGACCAGCCTGGGCAACATGATGAAACTCTGTCTCTACCAAAAATACAAAAAATTAGCCAGGTGTGGTGGCCTGAGCCTGTAGTTGCAGCTACTGGGGATGCTAAGGTGGGAGGATTACCTGAGCCCGGGAGATTGAGGCTATAGTGAGCCATGATTGAGACACTGCACTCCAGCCTAGGCAACAGAGTGAGACCTTGTCTCAAAAAAATATACATATGTGTGTGTGTATGTGTGTGTGTGTGTGTGTGTATATATATATTTTTTAAATTTTGTTTTATTTTGCATTTCATGTATTATCCAGTTTTACATTCTCACAGGATCAGCAATGACAATGGCCACCTAGTCTTTCCAATCTGAAATGGCAAGACAATCACAGCTGTGGCTGACAGTAAAGTACGATATACTCACAAATCTATGAAAGATGATCATTTCAACTTGTAATCAATATCAGAATTTATGAATGAAGTTAAAAAATTTTTTTTATTCTAAGTTTTCAAAATCCAGGGCAGCACATTTCAGTTCAGCCAGCTGCATTTCAAGGGGCCAGTGGCATTGTGTGGGCAGCACAGGTCTAGGGGCTGAGTGTTAGATGCCATGGCTAATAGTGATGGCTTCACACAGTCAGTGATACAGTAGGGACTTAAGGCCAGCATGAAGATGTGCATTTTAATTGGTCTTCTCAATATATTAGTTTTGTTTTGTTCATCTTGTCAGATTAGATGAGATGGTTGCTGTTTTTTTTTTCTTTTCTTTTTTATGCAGAACATGCAGGTTTGTTACATAGGTATACACGTACCATGGTGGTTTGCTGCACCTATCAACCTGCCATCTAGGTGTTAAGCCTGGCATGCATTAGGTATTTGTCCTAATGCTCTCGTTCCCCTTGTCCCACAACCCCTGACTCTTGCTGTTTTCACTATAGTGTGGATGAATAAGGAGGAGCTGTCTGCCTAGCTAATGCTGCCAATTATGTTCGTTACAGACATTATCTTTAATTCATGGTTCAGTTATTGCTAAAAATGTTTATATATACAGTCATATCTATTTTTATGGTAAAATATATATATAACGTACAATTTTCCATTTAAATCAGTTTCAAGCATGTAATTAATTCAGTGACAGTAAGTAAACTCACATTGTCATGCAATCATCACCACCATCCAACTCTAAGAATCTTTTCATCTCACAAAAGCCAAACGCCGTACTCATAAAACAACAACTCTCCTCCTTCCATTCCCTTAGCCCCTGGCAACTCCCATTCTTATTTCTGTCTGTGAATTTGACTACTATATGTACCCGCTATAAGTGGAGTCGTACAGTATTTGTCTTTTTTGACTGGCTTATTTCATTTACCATAATGTCCTCAAGGTTCATCCATGTTGTAGCATGTGTTAGAGTTTCCTTCCCATTTAAGGCTGAATAATATTTCTGTTGTCCTAGTCCAGTTTTGCATTGCTGTAAAGAATTGCCTGAGACTTCATAATTTATAAGAAAAGAGGCTTAATTGGCTCATGGTTCTGCAGGCTGTACAGAAACCATAGCAGTGTCTGCTTCTGGGGAGGCCTCAGGAGGCGTACAGTCATGGCAGAAGACAAAACGGGAGCAGGCACTTCACATGGTGAAAGCAAAAGGAATAGAGAGTTGCAGGTTGGGGGTGTGGGGAAGAGGAATGCCACACACTTTTAAATGACCAGATCTTGCAAGAACTTACTCACTTTTGCAGACAGCACCAAGCCATAAGGAATCTGCGCCCATGATCCAGACACCTCCCACGAGGCCCCACCTCCAGCATTGGGGATTACAATTCAACACAAAATGTGGGCAGGGACAAATATCCAAACTATATCACCTGTCTATGTACACTGCATTTTGTTTATTCATTCATCTTTTCTGTGGACATTTTGATTGCTTCCACCTTCGGGCTATTGTGAGTAATACCACTGTGTGAACACGGACACACAAAGATCTATTAGAGTCCCCGCTTTCGTTTCTTTTCCACCAAAAGTGGAATTGCTGGATCATACAGTAATTCTATCTTTGATATCTTCCACAGATTTTGGACCATTTTAGATTACCATCAGCAATGCACAAGGGTTTTGGTTTCTCTCCATCTTTGCTAACATTTTTTATTTTCTGGTTTTTAAAAATAGCCATTCTAGTGGGTGTGAAGTGGTACTTCATTGTGATACTTCATTAATTTACATCTCCCTAATGACTAATGATGTTGATATCTTTTTATGTGCTTGTTGGCCATTTGTATGTATTCTGTAGAGAAATATCTATTCAAGTTCCTTGTCCTTTTTTTTTTTTTTTTTTTTTAAAGAAACAGGGTCTTGCTATGGTGCCCAGGCTGGACACGAACTCCTGGGCCAAACCATCTTCCTGCCTCAGCCTCTCTGGTAGTTTGGACTATAGGCATGTGCTGCTGCACCCAGCTTCTTTGTTCGTCTTTTAGTTGACTTGTTTGTGTTTTTGTGGTTCAATTGTAAGAGTTTCTTTATATATTCTGTATACTATATTGTTTTCAGATATGTTTCCTCCAATTTCGTAGGATCTCTTTTTCTTCTTTTTTCTTTTTTTTTTTTGAGACAGTCTCAAGCTGTCGTCCAGGCTGGAGTGCAGTGGCACAATCTCAGCTCATTGCAATCTCTGCCTCCCGAGTTTAAGCAATTCTCCTGCCCCAGCCTCCTGAGTAGCTGGGATTACAGGCGCGTGCCACCACGCCTGGCTAATTTCTTGTAGTTTTAGTGAGACGGGGTTTCACTGTGTTAGTAGCCAGGATGGTCTTGATCTCCTGACCTTGTGATCCGCCCGCCTTGGCCTCCCAAAGTGCTGGGATTACAGGCGTGAGCCACCACGCCCGACCAAGAAGGATCTCTTTTAATTTTCTTGGTAATGCCCTTAGTTGTACGAATTTTTAAAACTTAGATGAAGCCTAATTTACCTATTTATATGAGTTACAAGGGGCCTTACATAGATAAAAATTTCTTAAAAAAGAAGTACAGGCCGGGCGCGGTGGCTCAAGCCTGTAATCCCAGCACTTTGGGAGGCCGAGACGGGCGGATCACGAGGTCAGGAGATCGAGACCATCCTGGCTAACACGGTGAAACCCCGTCTCTATTAAGAAATACAAAAAACTAGCCGGGTGCGGTGGCGGGCGCCTGTAGTCCCAGCTACTCGGGAGGCTGAGGCAGGAGAATGGCGGGAACCCGGGGGGCGGAGCTTGCAGTGAGCTGAGATCCGGCCACTGCAGTCCAGCCTGGGTGACAGAGCGAGACTCCGTCTCAAAAAAAAAAAAAA